>NW_028318294.1:13705000-13856250 GCF_062004578.1 Staurois parvus | reverse complement strand
ACTGAATGAATCTTTTCTTTATCAGCACAATTGATTCTTTACACATAAAGAGCTATGGCAGAAAGTCATACATAATGCATGTCACAGCTCCCATATACTGTTGAGTGAGACCATGATAACACAATAGGATGTTTCCATGTACAGTCGCATAGCTAATGTCTGCTGAATACTATCTCTGCAGATTTTCATGTAGGTGGAACTTCACCGAAACATACAAATGTTACATTTAAATTGAAGCTGTTACTACTTTTAAAACGGAAACGCTAGGAATTCTCTATGATTGCGACTCACAGTGATCCAGCTTGGCACAATGTAATTATCCATATTATATATCTGGAGGACCCATGGGGATGCTGAAAACCACTTTATAAGTCCTCATGCACATGGGATCAGGGGCGGACTGACCATTTGGAAACTCGGGCACTGCCTGAGGGCCCGGGGTCAGTAGGGGGCCCCATGAGATGCCCCTGGTACCTTTTTCATAGGCTTTTTTGAGTTTGGGCAAGGACACAGGGGCCCCATGATCCCCTATTGTCTGAGGGCCCCAGTAGGGGGCCCCATAAGATGCCCCTGGTACCTTTTTCATAGGCTTTTTTAGAGTTTGGGCAAGGACACAGGGGCCCCATGATCCCTTATTGCCCGGGGGCCCCATGAGTTGTCAGTCCGCCCCTGCATGGGATGTTTTGATAACACTGGTATTGTTAGCTATTATTATTATTATACAGGATTTATATAGTGCCAACGGTTTGCTCAGCGCTTTACATTATAGTGGGAGACAATACAGTAACAATACAGTTCAATACAAGAGGGATTTGAGGGCCCTGATCCTTGGAGCTTACAATCTAGGAGGGCGGGGTGAATTGTACATTAGGTAGTCACTGTGGGGCAGGCGCAGACTGACCATTTGGAACCTTTGGCACTGCCCAAGGGCCTGGGCCAGTAGGGGGCCCCATGAGATGCCCCTGGTACCTTTTTCATAGGCTTTTTGGAGTTTGGGCAAGGACACAGGGGCCCCATGATCCCCTTTTGCCCGGGGCCCCATGAGTTGTCAATCCGCCCCTGCTGTGAGGGATGGAGTGGTTGGAAGAGTAGAGGATTCCAGAATTAGCAGAGGACGGGATAGACTTCCCTGAAGAGAAAGGTTTTCAGTGATCGCCGAAAGGCAAGTAGAGTAGGTGATAATCTGATAGATTGGGGTAGGGAGTTCCAGAGGATGGGTGACATCCTGGAGAAGTCTTGGAGATTAGCATGGGAGGCTGTTAGGTTAGTTGTGTACAGTCACATTAAAAATGTGACATTTTCAGCTTTTTTTTAGCGATTTTACATTAGCGTTTAGCAGTTTTCCCGTGTTTTCCTTAGTTTTTCCATGTTTGTGTTTTTTAGCATTTTTTTATCGTTTTTTTATTACCAAAAAATATTTTTTTTTGGTCAAAATAACATCCCAAAACACTGGTTTGCGGCGTTTTACCGTGTTTTGTTGCGATTTTCAGCATTAGAGCGTTTTTACAGATAAAAAACTCCTCTAGAATCCCACTAGTCCAGCCAAAAAACGTACCAGCCAAAAAACGTTGATTACAGTCTATGTGTTCATGGACACATAGGATAACATGCTGGGGGGTTAACTAGCTGTAGAAAAAAACGTCAAAAGCCCAAAACAGCAGCTATAAAAACATCAAGTATGCATGAGGACTTACTGATAATTGCGCGATCATGCAACGCTGCACCCAATTGAAATTTATGTCCTTTTTTCCCCACAAATAGAGCTTTCTTTTGGTGGTATTTGATTGCCTGTGCAGTTTTAATTCTTTGCACTATACACAAAAAAATACTGACAATTTTGAAAAAAAAAAATATTTTTGATTTTTGCTATTAAACATGTTCAGTATAAAAATGAAAAAAAAAATTATTCACACTGGACATTTTTCAGCGGCTGTTTTTGTCTTTTGATATCTTTTTCTATAGCCAGTAAACTCCCCAGCATGTTATCCTATGTGTCCATGCACACATAGGCTTTATTTAGCGTTTTTTGGCTGAGAACACCCCCCATAAAACAGAACTAGTGAGTTTCAAGAGGAGGTTTTTAGCTGTAAAAACACTCTAACGCTGATAAACACAGTAAAACTGGTGTTTTTGAGAAAGAATTGTTTTTTGTGCTTAAGGCTCCATGCACACGGGGCGTTTTAATAAAGCTGGTAATGTTAGATGTGTAGTCACATTAAAAACATGAGGTTTTTCAGCGTTTTTTAATTAGCGTTTAGCTGCTTTTTTTTGTGTTTGCGTTATTTTTGCATTTTTAGGACCGAAAAATATTTTTTTTTGCTCCAAAAAAGTCCAAAAATACCAGTTTGCCACAATTTACCACATTTTGCAGCGTTTACTGCTAAAAAAACCCTCTCAAAACCCACTAGTCCTGTTTTTTTTCCAGCCAAAAATCATTGATTCCAGTCTATGTGTGCATGGACACATAGGATTACCTGCTGGGGGGTTTAGTAGCTGTAGAAAAAAAGGTCAAAAGCCAAAAACAGCCGCTGTAAAAACATCCAGTGTGCATGAGGACTTATGCAGGCCATAGATGGGTCGAAAATTGGCCGATTTTTCGGCCGAAAATAAAATCGGTCGATTTTCGGATCGTTAGTGGGCTAAATGTTTTGGTATTTTGGCAGATTTTTTTTATTGGTAAAGTTGGAAAAAAATCGGCCGATTTTGCCGATCGGACGATTTTGGCGGCAATGATGGGCAAATCGTCCGATCTTTTACCGATAAACAAATCTGCGCTTGAGCTGTGACCTGCAAGAGGAAGACAAAAAGAAGAAGAAAAAAGAAGAAGAGGATGAAGAAGAAGAAGAAGAGGAAGAGGATGAAGAAGAGGATGAAGAAGGAGAATGGGAAGAGAAGAAGAGGATGAAGAAGCAGAAGAGGATGGAGAAGAAGAGGAGGAAGAGGAAGAGGAAGAAGAGGAGGAAGAAGAAGATGAAGAATAGGAAGCAGAAGAAGAGGAAGAAGAAGAGGATGAAGAAGAGGAAGAAGAGGATGAAGAAGAAGAAGAAGAGGATGAAGAAGAAGAAGAAGAAGAGGATGAAGAAGAAGAAGAAGAGGATGAAGAAGAAGAAGAAGAGGATGAAGAAGAAGAAGAGGATGAAGAAGAAGAAGAAGATGAAGAAGAAGAGGAGGATGAAGAAGAAGAAGAGGAGGATGAAGAAGAAGAAGAGGAGGATGAAGAAGAAGAAGAAGAGGAGGATGAAGAAGAAGAAGAGGAGGATGAAGAAGAAGAAGAAGAGGATGAAGAAGACGAGGAAGATGAAGAAGAGGAAGATGAAGAAGAGGAAGATGAAGAAGAGGAAGATGAAGAAGAGGATGAAGAAGAGGATGAAGAAGAAGACGAGGAAGAAGAAGAGGATGAAGAAGAAGAGGATGAAGAAGAAGAGGAATTCCAGTCCGGCAAAAAGTGTCCCTACAGAGAGCTCCGCTATTTCTTTGACAGTTCCTTGACATTTATAGCGGTTGCAACAATGTATCTATTTGTTTCCGAATAAAAACATCTGTATCCTAAATGGATACAAATAGATACATTGTTGCAACCGCTATAAATGTCAAGGAATTGTCAAAGAAATAGCGGAGCTCTCTGCAGGGACACTTTTTGCCGGCTGTAGACGGGATGAAAATCGGCCGATTTTTTTTACCGTTGCTGGTAACGTCGGCCGCTTGAACGACCGATTTTTCCTTTTTTTAAAGAAAAATTGGCCGATTTTCGACCCGTCTATGGCCTGCATTAGACTGTACTAAATACAGTGATAGCCATGATCTTCTGGGTCCTTCCGTTCCTCACACTGGCCACAGGGGGTTGCTTTCTTAGCACTCCCACCACTCAGAGATTATTTTGTATATTCTTCAATAACAGTTGTGACATGTTAGTTCCATGCTGAATCACCATTCAGCAAAAACAATAAAATAAATAAAAAAAAAAAAAACAGGGGATTAGGGGTGTGCGGAAGCAGCTTTATCTGTAATATGTTACATGGTACACCCTGAATATGGGTGTAACATGTAACATGTTACGGAAGGTCAACTTATCCATTAAACACAAGCTGACTCTGATGAACGAGGGATAGCAGCAGCACACAGTGACCGTGATCTCACACACTGGTCTATGCTCACAAATGTCTCTGCATAGCTGGGTGCCCCCTTCCCAGGGGTGGACTGACAACTCATGGGGCCCCCGGGCAATAGGGGATCATGGGGCCCCTGTGTCCTTGCCCAAACTCAAAAAAGCCTATGAAAAAGGTACTAGAGGCATCTCATGGGGCCCTCTACTGACCCCTGGCCCTCGGGCAGTGCCCTAGTTTCCAAATGGTCAGTCTGCCCCTGCCCCTTCCAATACCTGCCAGACATACTGTATCTCCAGACCAGAGCCCCCCACCCCAAAAAAAAATCCTCGATCAATTCCAGCAAAGATCAGTAGAATAGGCCCCCCAGATAGCAGGTTGGGACCTTGAAGAATAAATGAAGAAGCACAGCTGGACTGCCCTTCAGGCTGAGATCTCCTCCTCCTGGACAAGAACCCCTGTGCTCCAGGCCTCAGACTATTTATACTCATTCCCAGCTGCCATCTTGGCACCCTCCCCCAGGGATTGGCTGGGACCACATGAATATTCCTACTGTAGATTTGACTCTCCCAGCCCACTACTTTCCAGAACCAGCTCCACTGATTACAGGAAAGGTAAAGAACTAAAATTTACCTAACCTAGTACTTATCTAGGAGGGTGCTAAATTTAGAAGAGTGGTACAACTCTTTGTTAATTCCCTCCGTACTCTGAGTACAGGCGATTATGGATCCGCCCCCGAGGAAGGGTTACCATAACACCCTTCATTCACAGTGTAATGGTGAGAGAGCAGTGTAGATGTCATCACATCAGCACCACTGTTTTTGTCAATGAAGATCACAAAGGAGCAAAGAGGAAAAAGACCTGGCAGTGACCATCCTTCTGGAAAAGGCAAATAGAAAAAAACAAAAAAGGAGAGAAAATATAGCTGGGAAGGCTAAAGAGACTTTCCTTTGACCACAAAACCCAAAAGCGATCAGCTGCTGGGGAGTCACATGAGTGCTGTCATGGCACTGCATCTTTTTGCAGGCTGACTCACAAATTGACTGCCTCTAGCTAAACAGCCAATCAGTGGCACCGTCTGTCTACAGACCTGAGAAAGATTGTTGCCACTGCTAGTTGATCATTAGAGGTATCATTTTAGGTTTTTTCTTTTTAGAGGACAGCGGGGGCTGGCAAAAAGGAGGGGTTTAAATTTGATTTAAAGCCGAGCTTCATCCAAAAGGTGAAGTTCCACCTTAAGGCTTTCTCTCCCCCTCCTCTTCCCTAAATGGCACTTTTTTTTTGGGGGGGGGGGGAGCAGGTACCTGATTTTGACAGGCAACTGCTCCCACTTCTGCTCCGGCCACCTAGGCAATTGGAAGTGGAGGTTCTCCTCCCCGCAGTATTCTGGGACACGCGACAGGTCCCAGAAGACTTCAGGACCATTCACAATGCACAGTGTGGCTTGCACAGGGCAGCGGGCACCCGGCTGTGAAGTCGCAAGCTGTCACCCATATGGAAGAGAAATATATTTAGAAATTTTTTTTTACATGCGACATATATTACAATATATTGGCCTACTTGAATATATTTTAACATGTATTCCAAAAATGTAAATTAAAATATATTTTCAAAAGGCATATATTTAAAAATATATTTTTTTAAATATATTTTCCAGATATTTTTGAACATCTAAAAAAATTTATTTAAACATAGATTTTGAAATATACTTGCAAATGCAGTCCAAATTACACTTTGAAATATATTGCAGCATGTGTTCTGAATATATTTTTAAAAATATATTCACAAATATATTGAAATATATTGAATATGGCCAAAATTGTAGTATTTGAAATATATGTCAATATATTTGGGAAGAATATATTAAGAATGTATTTTTAAAATATATTTAAAATATATTTTTCTTCCATGTGGGCATAGCCTGGTGCCCACTGTTGAGATGCCGGTGACTGAAGATGGAGGGAAGGGACGGCTTGGGTGAGCACATCGCTGGATCATGGGGCAGGTAAGGGTCTGTTTATTAAAAGTCTGCAGCTACACTTTTTGTAGCTGCTGACTTTTAATAAACATAAAACATAATAAACTTTTAATAAACATAAAACTTTTGCTCCTGTTTAAAAAGTAGACTAGAACCAATATAACTGCTTGAAGGAAAATAAATAGCAATGTTTCTTTCTTGACTGGAGTACCTCTTTAGACGACAAATTAAATTGCTGCATGAACGACGTGAACGAACCTTCTTTAAAAGATGTACCATAAAATTCATCTGGGCTTAATGAGAAATCATTTAGTGGATGATGCTGTAAAGGTAACAATAAGCTTTGATTAAAATTAGCGAGCTGTTTGGTAATTCTCAAAGTCAAAACAAAATCGTGAGCTTTATTTCTTGTTGTGATCATAGGAAGAGCGCGTCTGCTAATAGAGTCATATTCATAATGTACTAATTACATTTCGGCTCCGTAGCATTGTACTTTGTTCCCTCCTGCAGGAAAATCCAAGAGGATTATAAAGAATACCTTGAAACGCACAGCAACAATAGATCAACGTATTACATTGCAACAAGTACATCAAAAGGACACGGGGCTGCGGGCAGATGGAGGCTTTCGAAAACCAAAATTATCCACTAATCTGACAGATTTTCTTAATGTTCTTTGACTTGAAAAGGATCCGTCACTTTTCTAAATATATTATTCCCTTATCAGTTTAGGTAAGAAATATAATTTTTTGGGAAAATTTGTGGACCAAAAACCTACCATTGCTATTGGATGGTGGAACATTATGTGACTGGGTGAAATAAGTGGGGAAAAGAAGTTGTGGGAGTTTTGGATCCGTTGCCTTCTCCCCACCGTGGAGCTTCTCCTATAGTATAGGGCCTTGGTGCCCAACCGGTGGCCCGGGGCTGCATGCGGCCCTTTGGCACTTTTTGTGTGGCCCTCAGAGCCACTGCAGACACTAATCTGTATTTCCCTTTTTTCACTGTTATAGCAATGATTTATAGCAGTCTCATGTAATATGTCTACAGCCTTGAAGAACTTCTATAGCATGTTCATAGTCTCTAAAAGGCTTCTGCAGCATGACCGGTCTCTGGCCATCTCTTGTATACAGGGGCGGACTGACCATTTGGAAACTTGGGCACTGCCCAAGGGCCTGGGGCAGTAAGGGGCCCCATGAGATGCCCCTGGTACCTTTATCATAGGCTTTTTTGAGTTTGGGCAAGGAAACAGGGGCCCCATGATCCCCTATTGCCTGGGGGGCCCCATGAGTTGTCAGTCTGCCCCTAAAAGAAGTCCCAAGACGGCTCTAACTGCTGATGAGAAAAGGTATTTAGCAGTTTATATTTACTTCCATGTTGTGTGTACTGTGGGAGATATAGTGAATGCAGGGTCCGGGGAAACCAGATTTACTGAATGCAGGGTCCGGGGAAACCAGATATAGTGAATGCAGGGTCTGGGGAGACCAGATATAGTGAATGCAGGGTCTGGGAGACCTGATATAGTGAATGCAGGGTCTGGGAAGAGAGAATATAGTGAATGCAGGGTCCGGGGATACCAGATATAGTGAATGCAGGGGCGGACTGACCATTCAGTCACTCGGGCACTGCCCGAGGGCCCATGGTCAGTAGGGGGCTCCATAAAATGCCCCTGGTACCTTTTTTATAGGCTTTTTTGAGTGTGGGCAAGGACACAGGGGCCCCATGATCCCCTATTGCCCGGGGGCCCCATGAGTTGTCAGTCCGCCCCTGGTCCGGAGAGACCAGATATAGTGAATGCAGGGTTCAGGGAGACCAGATATAGTGAATGCAGGATCCGGGGAGACCAGATATAGTGAATGCAGGGTCCAGGGAGGCCAGATAAAGTGAATGCTGGATCCGGGAGACCAGGTATAGTGGATGCAGGGTCCAGGGAGACCAGATATAGTGAATACAGGGTCCGGGGAGAACAGATATAGTGAATGCAGGGTCCGGGGAGACCAGATTTAGTGAATGCAGGGTCCGGGGAAACCAGATATAGTGAATGCAGGGTCTGGGGAGACCAGATATAGTGAATACAGGGTCTGGGGAGACCTGATATAGTGAATGCAGGGTCTGGGAAGAGAGAATATAGTGAATGCAGGGTCCGGGGAGACCAGATATAGTGAAGGCAGGGTCTGGGGAGACCGGATATAGTGAATACAGGGTCTGGGGAGACCGGATATAGTGAATACAGGGTCCGGGGAGACCAGATATAGTAAATGCAGGGTCCGGGGAGACCGGTTATAGTGAATGTAGTGTCCTGAGAGACCGGATATAGTGAATGCAGGGTCCTGGGAGACCGGATATAGTGAATGCAGAGTCCGGGGAGACCAGATATAGCGAATGCAGGGTCTGGGGAGACCGGATATAATGAATGCAGGGTCCAGGGAGACCGGATATAGTGAATGCAGGGTCCGGGAAGACCAGATATTGTGAATGCAGGGTCCGGGGATACCAGATATAGTGAATGCAGGGCCCGGGGCAGGAACGGACTGACCATTCAGTCACTTGGGCACTGCCCGAGGGCCCATGGTCAGTAGGGGGCTCCATAAAATGCCCCTGGTACCTTTTTTATAGGCTTTTTTGAGTGTGGGCAAGGACACAGGGGCCCCATGATCCCCTATTGCCCGGGGGTCCCATGAGTTCTCAGTCCGCCCCTGGTCCGGGGAGACCAGATATAGTGAATGCAGGGTCCAGGGAGACCAGATATAGTGAATGCAGGATCCGGGGAGACCAGATATAGTGAATGCAGGGTCCAGGGAGACCAGATATGGTGAATGCAGGATCCCGGGAGACCAGGTATAGTGAATGCAGGGTCCAGGGAGACAAGATATAGTGAATGCAGGGTCCGGGGAGACCAGATATAGTGAATGCAGGATCCGGGGAGACCAGATATAGTGAATGCAGGGTCCGGGGAGACCAGATATAGTGAATGCAGGGTCCGGGGAGACCAGATATAGTGAATGCAGGATCTGGGGAGACCAGATATAGTGAATGCAGGGTCCAGGGAGACCAGATATAGTGAATGCAGGGTCCGGGGAGACCAGATATAGTGAATGCAGGGTCCTGGGTTTAGTAACACTTTAAGGGCAGGGCTTTTTTTCAGCAGGAATGTGGGGGGAACGTAGTTCCAGCACCTCCAGATGTGAATGTATGTAATAGCAAGGGGTGGTGGTGTGTGCTGGAAGGTCTATTGTTCCTGGCTGCAGGGGGTTTATGCCACTGGGGGTCTATTGTTGCTGGTTGGGGGCTCTATTGCTGATAGGAGGGATAGACACCCACAGAGAAAATGGCTGTACACGTGTTAATAAGTAAGCCTTTTCAAGTGATTTGAATTACCGGTGGGCTTATCAATGACCCCCACCCCATTATTGGCCATAAACAGCCTAGGTAATTTAGCAGCCTCCGCTCCCATCGATCAGACAGAAGCAGCTTTCTGCGGCTCGACATGTCCTCTGAATGCTTTTGTGCAGTACATGTGCTTCTACAGGATATTAAAAATCTTATGATCCACAAGTGAGTCATAACCAGCAAACCAATTACATCTCTCCCCTCTCTTTATTCCAGGCACATAGAAAAGAGTACCATCCAGACCGCGATGATATTTCCAGACTGCATCTGATGTTCCTTTTACACGCTGTGCTCTTTGGACTTTTTAAAATATTTGTATCCCGGCAGCAGGATTTTTTCCTTCTGATGTGATTACTATGATTATTGCATGCCTTATTGGAGCGAGTTATTGTGGCAATTATTTTGCCTCTTGTTTACCATGTTGATTAAATAATGCATTTTATTTTGTAGCATTGGTTAACGGTGAAGATGCGCGGTAATATTTTGCTGGTGGAAATTCCGTGCTCAGTATAAACTTGGTTTTATATACAGTTGTGTTTTTTATGTGACACAAGTGATGATTTACAACACAGCAGGCAGTAAAGAAAAAGCTGAAAACTGGATAATGTTTACCCCTTAGTAAAAAAAATAGTTGATGTTTACAATATATTTAAAAGAGTCTAAGGGAGAGTTTCCACTGAAACGTTTTAAAAATGCGCGCATTTGTTTTGCGTGGGTGTTCATTTTAAAGCGGAGTTCCACTCACTCTGTAAAAAAATAAAAGTCAGCAGCTCCAAAAAGCTGATGACTTTTAAAAAACAGCCACTTACCTTTCCCATGATCCCACCTTGCCTCCGCCGCAGCCCGTTTCACTGGCCATCCTGTATTCCAGGAGCCGGCATCTTCAGTGTGGGCACCCGGCTGTGACAGCTTGCAGCTTCACAGCTGGTTGCCCAATGTGCATGCGCGAGTAGCGCTGCGCTTCCTGAATGGCCCCGTTGTCTTCTGGGACCTGTCACATGTCCCACAAGACTTCGGGGAGGGAGGGTAGGAGGACAACTTCCGTTTCCAATCGCCTAGGCGACCGCAGCGGAAGTGGGAGCGGGTACCTGTCAAATTCGGGTATCCATTCCCCCCACTCCCCAAAGGTGCCAATCCTTAATGGGGAGCGGGGGACCAATCTTTAAAGCGGCACTTCCCCTTTTGGGTGGAACTCCACTTTATGGATTTCTAAAGACAGAGGTAGCGGAGGTACTGGCTTGGTTAAAGCTTAAAGTGTTACTAAACCCAGGACCCTGCATTCACTATATCCGGTCTCCCCAGACCCTGCATTCACTATATCCGGTCTCCCCGGACCCTGCATTCACTATATCTGGTATCCCCAGACCCTGCATTCACTATATCCGGTCTCCCCGGACCCTGCATTCACTATATCTGGTCTCTCAGGACCCTGCATTCACTATATCTGGTCTCCCCGGACCCTGCATTCACTATTTGCGGTCTATCAGGACACTGCATTCACTATATCTGGTCTCCCCGGACCCTGTATTCACTATATCTGGTCTCCCAGGGCCCAGCATTCATTCTATCCAGTCTCCACAGACCCTGCTTCCACTATATACGGTCTCCCCGGACCCTGCATTCACTATATCCGGTCTCCCTGGACCCTGCATTCACTATATCTGGTCTCCCCGGACCCTGTATTCACTATATCCGATCTCCCCGCACTCTGTATTCACTATATCTGGTCTCCCCGGACCCTGCATTCACTATATCTGGTCTCCCCAGACCCTGCATGCACTATATCTGGTCTCCTCGGACCCTGAATTCACTATATCTGGTCTCCCCGGACTCTGTATCCACTATATCTGGTCTCCCCGGACCCTGTATTCACTATATCGGGTCTCCCCGGACCCTGTATTCACTATATAGGGTCTCCCCGGACCCTGCTTTCACTATATCTGGTCTCCCACAGTACACACAACATGGAAATGCAATTATTTTAGTAAATATAAACTGCTAAATATCTTTTCTCTTCAGCAGCTAGAGCAGTCGTGTGACTTCTATCAGTGTTCGGTCGAGCACTGATTAAAGCTTGTAGGAGGAGTTTTCATTCTCACCTGATTGTCCTTGGATGGCTTTTCAGAGGGGTGGTAGATTCTGCTGCCCATGTGAATGAACCCTTAAGGTGTCTTCCTGTCCCATTTCAGAAAGTTAGGAGGTATACACTGATATAACATGACATAGCACAAAAAGTAATAAAAAAAAAAAAGGAAAAAAAGCCAATGCGTTTTGGGGCAACACCACCACCCTTCATCAGGGCTCAACAGCAGAGAAAACAATAACTTCATAGATTATTATTTCTGTCAGTTTTTTTTAAAGTGTTACTAAACCCAGGACCCTGAATTCACTATATCTGGTCTCTGTCAGTACACAGAACATGGAAATGCAATTATTTTAGTAATATAAACTGCTAAATACCTTTTCTCATCAGCAGTTAGAGCAGTCTTGTGACTTCTATCAGTGTCCAGCAGAGCACTGGTTAAAGTTTGTAGAAGGAGTTTTCTTTCTGCTCTAGGAGGATGCAGGACCCCTGGTCCTCTGTCTGGACAGTGCTGATTGGCAGTGTGCTGATCACATGCACTCTCCCAAGAACAAAAAAACTCTCTAGAAATACACACCAAACTGAGCATGTGCAGCTTGCCCCCCCCCCCAAGGCTCTTTTTTATCAGAAGATGGATTGGGGACAGTAGAAGAATGGGAGGATCAGAGAAGATGGAGTCAAACATCCTTTTTACACAATGCAGAGGATTAACCCCTTAGGTTCCACAGGGAGTATAACAAGCATATTTTACTGCATATACAGACTGATTTTACTGCTGTGTGTTTAGTAACACATTAAAGTCATATTAAAGGCTTTTTTTAAAATCACAAACATTTCATGCTTACCTGTTCTGTGCAATGGGTTTGCACAGAGCAGTCCTGATCCTCCACTTCTTGGTGCTTCTGGCCTCTGCCTCATGCCAACTGCCCCCACAGCTTGCTATCAGGCACCAAAGCAGGCTAACTCTCAAGCTGCTGCTCTGCGTGTCTATTTACACACAGAGCTGCAGCTCGGGACCCCCTCTCTTTTCACATTGGCTCCTGGCTGTGATTGACAGCAGCCAATGGCTCCCGTTGCTGACTCAGCCAATGAAGAGGGAGAGTCCCCAGAGAGCTGAGGCTCTCGTGCACACTGCTGTTATGAAATGGGGCTCAGGTAAGTATTGGGGGGCTAGGGGGAGCTGCACACAGAAGGATTTTTATGCATGAAGGTAAAAAAAACTTGAGCCTTTACAACCACTTTAATTAACCACTTGCCGTCCGCCTGCTGTTTATAAACGGCAGAACGGTGGCACTCCAGGAGCGGGTTGCCGTTCATAAACGGCATCCGTTATTTATAGCTGTGCACGCTCCCTGAGAGCGCGCAGCACCGAGATCCGGTGCCCGCTGTGTCCTCCGGACACAGTGAAACACCGATTAACGGACGGGATCCCGATCATGTGATCACTGATTGGCCAATCGGTGATCACATGCAAAGTAGTAAGCAAGATGTCACTTGTGACATCATTGCTTACTACGTGTGAAATCTGTGAATGATCACAGAGGTCACATGGTACAAGGCTATTCACAACAGCCTTGTACCATGTGACAAGCTGTGACCAATCACAGCTCACTCAGTATTTCTCAATGGCTGCAAGAATGCAGACAGAGAGAAGGAGAAATGATTGCTTTTACATCCTATATGGGTGCAAAAGCAATCACTGAAAAAATCTTCATCACCCCCCACAAGTAGTACAGTGTCACCATGGTGACACTGTACTGCTAGGGTGACAGTATGTTAAAAATTATAATTTGTGGTTTTAAACTAATTTGGCTTATTTTTTTTTTACTAAAAAGATAACAGAATACATTTCGGCCAAGATTTATGATGAAAGATTATTTATTTGCAAAATTTTATAAGAAAAACACTTTTTTTTCAACATTTTTGGACTTTTTCATTTACATAGCAAAAAAAATAAAAATCCCAGCAGTGAATAAATACCACCAAAATAAAGCTTCATCTGTCTCAAAAAAATGGTAAGAAATTCATATGGGTACAGTGTTGCATGACCGCGCAATTGTCATTCAAAATGTGATAGCGCTGAAAGCTGAAAATTGTCCTGGACAGGAAGGGGGTAAACGTGTCCGGACAGGAAGTGGTTAAGCAATGGGCCCCGATGGCATTCATCCCAGAGTTCTAAGAGAACTTTGAGGTAAAGTTGTTGGATCATTATTGGATCTTTTTAATCAATCTCTTCTAACAGGAGAAGTTCCCCATGACTGGCAGACAGCTAATATTTGTACCTATTCACAAGAAGGGCAGCAAGGTAGAAGCTGGAAATTACAGGCATGAGAGTTTAACATCGGCTGTAGTCAAGTTAATGGAATCACTCCTGGAAAGAAGGATCATTGATCACCTAAATACACACAACTTGCTGGACCAAAATCTTTTGGAGCAGATCATGTCAGAATAATCCGATGGATTATTGGTGATCTGAGTACAAGGTACAACCAAGGGCGGACTGACAACTCATGGGGCCCCCGGGCAATAGGGGATCATGGGGCCCCTGTGTCCTTGCCAAAACTCAAAAAAGCCTATGAAAAAGGTACCAGGGGCATCTCATGGGGCCCCCTACTGACCCCGGGCCCTCGGGCAGTGCCTGAGTTTCCAAATGGTCAGTCCGCCCCTGGGTACAACAAAGATGCATCCTGCAGTATCTGTATTTAAAGAGGAGACAGAAAACACATGTGGCTCACTTGTTCATTCCATGTTTAATGTCACAAACAGATAAATAGTTTCTTTATAGTGGCAGTGCAGACCACATGGAAAAGCACATCAATTTGTCTTAATATTACTAACATATAGGATACTAAATAGAGAATGTAAATATCAGAACAAACACAAAACTGAACAAAGATAGCATACGCAAAGTGTGACTAACCTGTATTTAAAGAGGAGAACAGAAAGCACATGTTGCTCACTTGCTCATTCTGAGTTTAATGTGAACTTGTTAGTTGATAGTCTCTTGAAGTCTCACTACAAATCATTAACGCTCCCTCTAGCTTCAGCCTAGTAATAGCATTAGTGGGAGGCATATGTGTTCATTTGTTAGAAGGGCAGATCATGTATAGCTAATTTCAGTGATTTTTTTAAAAATTTATCGCTAATGTTTTTGACCAGGTTGGTGCTGTGGACATAGCTTGTCTTGATTTCAGCAAGGCATTTGACATTGGTGTTCCACATAATGATCTAATACAAAATCTGTAAAAGCTAGAACTTAACCCTTGGGTAGTTCATTGGATATGCAGTTGGTTAAAGGATAGATACCAGAGTATGGCTGTAAATGGGGTTCATTTGGAACAGAAGCCAGTCACTAACGATGCACCACAAGGTTCTGTAAGTAATGTTCTATTTAGTCCAGTGTTTCTCAACTCCAGTCCTCATGGACCCCCAACAGGTCATGTTTTCAGGATTTCCCTCAGATGAAACAGCTGTGGTAATTACTAAGGCAGTGAAACTGATCAAATCACCTGTGCAAAATAATGGAAATCCTGAAAACATGACCTGTTGGGGGTCCATGAGGACTGGAGTTGAGAAACACTGATTTAGTCTATGTGTAAGTGATATAATTAAATGGTTGTTGGGTAAGATACACTATATTGCCAAAAGTATTGGGACACTCCTCCAAATCATGTGATTCAGGTGTTCCAATCACCTCCATGGTCACAGGTGTATACAATCAGCCCCTAGGCATGCAGACTGCTTCTACAAACATTTGTGAAAGAATGGGTCGCTCTCAGGAGCTCAGTGACTCCAAGCGTGGTCCCGTGATAGGTTGCCACCTGTGCAATAAGTCCATCCGTAACATTTCCTGGCTACTAAATAATCAACTGTTAGTGGTGTTGTAACAAAGTAGCAGCAACTAGGAACAACAGCAACTCAGCCATGAAGTGGTAAGCCACGAAAAATGACAGAACGGGGTCAGCGCATGCGCAGAAGTAGCCAACTGTCAACAGAGTCAATAGCTAAAGACCTCCAAACTTTGTTTAGCCTTCAGATTAGCACAACAACAGTGCATAGAGAGCTTCATGGAATGGGTTTCCATGGCCGAGCAGCTGCATCCAAGCCTTACATCACCAAGTCCAATACAAAGCATCGGATGCAGTGGTGTAAAGCACTCTGCCACTGGACTCTAGAGCAGTGGAGACATGTTCTCTGGAGTGACCAATCACAATTCTCTGTCAGGCATCCGATGGATGTGTCTGGGTTTGGCGGTTGCCAGGAGAACGGTACTTGCCTACTTCATTGTGCCAAGTGTAAAGTTTGGTGGAGGGAGGATTATGGTGTGGGACTGTTTTTTAGGGGTTGGGCTTGGCCCCCTAATTCCAGTGAAGGGAACTCTTAAGGCATCAGCATACCAAGACAATTTTGGACAATTGCATGCTTTTAACTTTGTGGGAACAGTTTGGGGATGGCCCCTTCCTGTTCCAACATGATTGCGCACGAGTGCGCACAGAAAGGTCCATAACGACATGGAGGAGCGAGTTTGGTGTTGAGGAAATAGCTTGCACAGAGTCCTGACATCAACCCATTTTGGAATGGGATGCATCAAGATTGTCCATAATTTTAAAGGGTGACTCGGGACTGTCCATAATTTGAAAGGGTGTCTTGACTAAAAAAAAGGTTGAGAAACACTGCTGTAGAGCAGGGGTGTCAAACTCAATTTCATGGCGGGTCACATTGGCATTATGGTTGCCCTCAAAGGGCCGGTTGTATCCGTAAGATGTCCAGATGTCCAGAGCACCCCATCCCTCCTTTCATCACAGAGCACCTCCAATTAACTGCTGGAGGCGTAGCTGGGAAGCAGAAAGTGCAGGGTCTGGAGGAGGACCAGAGGAGGGCTGGAGTCAGCTGAATGCTAAGACCAGGGGAGTTGGAGATGAGGGGGTTCTATGGCTGCACAGAGAGGTGCAGGATCTGTAGGAGGATTTCTGTCCTTCTCTCTGCTGCCAACTGCTGAGACCAGGGGTGGGAGGTTGCAGAGCCTCACCACGACTGCATGGAGAAGCGCAGGATCTGGCGGAGGAGTTTTGTACTCCTCTCTTCTGCTGATTGCAGAGATAAGGTGGGTGCCACCACTGAAGGCCACATGAAATGGCCTTGAGGGCTGGATTTGGCCCTCGGACCTTGTGTTTGACATCTGTGCTGTAGAGCTATAAGGCTGTAAACACCGATCTAGGTACACTCACATGCTATTTTTCAGGATAATTTAGGACAAAAGTTTTATTTTGATTTTTCATCACAAATTAACTTTTTAAATATTCTCTATAACATAGCAAATCTTATTGTTTTGTGTATGCAGTTCCACTTTAAGAGTGAGAGAGCTGTCAGTGGCAAAAGGCGAGGGTGCCGTGGGATTACTGTTGACTTCTGCCAGAAAGTCAATATCTGCATAAAATTACCAGCTGTGGTTTCCATGGCTACAGTGTTCAGTGGCAACAATGGTGCACTGAAATTCACAAGTTCTGCTAATTAAGAAGTTACTTCTCTCTATGCAATGGAGGAATGTTAAGGTTCACTTAACAAAGTATAGCAGTGATGTCATTCAGTCATTCAGACTTGGTGTGCATTTGTTAAAATACGACTACCCTACCCTTACCCTCTTACAGCCCTGCCTTTATTTCTTGGCAATTATTTATGAACTAAATAAAATCATTACTGACAACGTATCCAGCTTACATGTCAGCAGATGAAAACCATGCTTGGCGTAAGCAAACCAAACTGTGATTCCTTAATAAGGTTTGTATTATTGTAAGAATAATAAGTGACAGATGCAAATGGGGCAATTTTTTAAAAAACTAGCAGTCTTCTGCATCCTTTATGTTGTACTGTATTCCCGGCCATTCCAGCAATAACAGAATATAGATACTTATTTTCTTAATAGGGTTACGATGTCACAAAGCTGTACAATATGCCGCATATAGATAGGCACACTTGGGGGCGAATGCTTATCTTGATTTGTATCAAATGTATTATTATCATAAAATAACACATAAGCCTAGCAATGGGAGGATAAAATTGAGCTCCTATTCAGCATGGTCAAAGTGGATTGACTTCACACAAACCAAATCAAATGTAGATTAAGAATACTCACACAATTCCCATTTGGGGCAACCAGACCAACCAATTACAACATACAACACAGTATATAGTGAGAGTCTTTCACAGCTAGGTGCCCAAGAATTACAAAACTTTATTGAAACATTATGGTTTTCACTGTCACACCTCTCCATCTAATCCAATCAGAGAACGCTTTACATTCATTCAGAGGATGCAAACCATTCTCTGAATGGTGCCTGTGCCAAATGGCTGACCTCCTATGTTCAGAATGCATCAGACTGGCCACTCAGCACCAGACCCAGAAGCAAGTGGAGGTCACTGGAATAGTGGTGTTTTCTTCAGTGATTTACAGCCTCCAGGGCATTGGCCAGGTATTGTATAAACATAGTTACATTGGTCCAAGGTGAACCAATGTAACTATGTATAACATGCAGGAGGCTGGAATTCTTCTTTAATTTTCACATCTGTTTTAAAGCATCTAACCCTACCAGAAAATTCATGTAATGCACCTTGACCTTCCTTAGATGTGGTGGTTGCATTAGCTTAAATTTTACAAATATTTTCCCTTTATTTTTACATAGTGATCTTGCGAATAACACACTTCCTGTCCTTGGGTGACTTTATTCACTGTATCTATGAAGGAAGTCATGCTTGCCACCCAGTCTGTACTTCAAACATGTCTGCCTTTGTTCATCTTCATTATGTGGAGGATGGTGGGATTAGTAGTTTACATAACAAAGATTAGATTATTCCCCTTCTTCATTTATGTAACCTATCCTCATCTCTATAACCCCTCTTTGTCTCTATAACACCCTCTTATTTCTATAACCCCTCATTGTCTCCATAACTTCTCATCTTCCTAACCCTTCCTCATCTCCATAACTCCTCCTTGTTTCCATAACTTCTCCTCATCTATAAAACCTCTCCTCATCTCCACAAGTTATCCTCCTCTCTATAACCCCTCCTCATCTCCATAACTTCTCCTCATCTCTATAAGTCCCCCCCATCACCATAACCCCTTTGTATCTCAATAACCCCTCATCGTCTCCATAACTGTCCTTTATCTCCATAACCCCTCCTTGTCTCCATAACTTCTCCTTATTTCTATAACCCCACCTTGTCTCCATAACTTTCCTTTATCTCCATAACCTTTCCTTGTCTCCATAACCTCTCCCCAACTCCATAACCCTTCATCATCTCCATAACTTCTCCTCACCTTTATAACCCCTCCTCATCTCTATAACCCCTCTTCGTCTCTATAACACCCTCTTATTTCTATAACCCCTCATTGTCTCCATAACTTCTCATCTCCCTAACCCTTCCTCATCTCCACAAACCTTCCTTGTTTCCATAACTTCTCCTCATCTATAAAACCTCTCCTCATCTCCACAAGTTATCCTCCTCTCTATAACCCCTCCTCATCTCCATAATTTCTCCTCATCTCTATAAGTCCCCCCCATCACCATAACCCCTTTGTATCTCAATAACCCCTCATTGTCTCTATAACTGTCCTTTATCTCCATAACCCCTCCTTGTCTCCATAACTTCTCCTCATTTCTATAACTCCACCTTGTCTCCAAAACATTTCTTTATCTCCATAACCTTTCCTTGTCTCCATAACTTCTCCTCAACTCCATAACCCTTCCTCATCTCCATACCTTCTCCTCTTCTCTATTACCCCTCATCACCTCCATAACTTCTTACCTTTATAACCCCTCCTCATCTCTATAACACCTCCTCAACTCCATAATATCTACTCATCTTTATAACCCTCCTCGTCTCTATAACCCCTGCTCATCTCTATAACTTTTCCTCGTCTCCATAACTTCTCCTCATCTCCATAACCACCCCTCATCTCCATAACACCTCCTTGTCTCCATAACTTCTCCTCATCTCTATAACCCCTCTTCCTCTCCATAACTTCTCCTCACCTTCATAACCCCTTCTCATCTCCATGACCCATCCTTGTGCACAAGTAGAGAGCATAGGGAGTTATCAGCTCACAAGATTTCTGGCAGAAACCATGTCTTTTTTGCAGTTAGTGAACAGATATAACAAAATGTTTTTATTCAACAGAACAAAAGGAAGCAATTAAGAGAAGTTCATTTTTTAGGGTTTACATACAATTTAAGGCAGCCTTCACATGAGATGTTGTTCCAGCAGCACAACATTTTATAGTTAAAAGGACAAAGCAATGTGTACTGTCACATGTTTAGACCTACATAATAAAGATCCCAGGATCAATAGATTTGTTTTAAAACAAACCAGTTTTTATGATAATGGAGACCTCATTATATTTTGCGCCACATAGTGTATATTATGTACGGTACATTTTCTGAATTGTGATAGTCAGAAAATGTATGCCCTGATTTTTAATTCGACCAGCACTGTTTTTTTTTATATGTTTAATTGATTACTTTGCGTTCTTCAGATCAGAGAGGGAGCATATGGTAGGGAAGGTGCGACGGGGTGGTTATGTTTTTCGAAATATAGTTCGACTTCAAAGCCCTGACACCTGCTTTGTATCCAGCTGAGAGAAGCCACATGCAAAATTACACTAATGCATGTGAGACATAGGCTGGTACAGGGGAAGAGAAGTGATATTATCCCCTGGTACGGCTGCCTGTCATACCATTTACTCAAGGCTGTTGGTGCTTAAGCAGAGATCACTGGAGGCAATGCATTAAGATCTGAAAGGAACAGTATATTTTGCAATTAGTAGAGCATATGCAAACAGCAGTGCACCTCTCTGACAGTAATTACAAATCAGTTATAATGCAGCTACAAGACATAATGATAACTGCACTTTAAATATTCAGTTTTTAACATGCGGGAGCCACACTGGGCTGCCCAATTACCTGACTTATTAAGTACTCTGAATAGCAATGATGCTGTGAAAAGTGCAGTAACCCATAGCGACCAAATAGAAGTCATTTTTCATTCTCTAGAGTAGTGAAAGATTATTTCTTCTTGTTTTTCGTGGGTTGCTGCAGTATGCACATTGCTTGTTTCTTTATTTAATAAGCCACTAACACCAAAGAGTTAATCCATCAGCCATTTTGAATATTTAAAAAACAGGGCACTACAGGGTGCTGTTAATATTTTTGTGCTGGAAAACCAGTCCCCTTGGGTGTTGGTTTTACTTAGTTACTAAAAAGGCTTGCGCAAGGCCATAGAGAGCAGTCAAGACAACCCTCAACGGAACACTGGCCTTCTTGCCAATAAAAGACCTTGCCCGATTTGACTCTCCCCAATTTGTGGGTGACGGGCACAGACCAACCCTCTGTGCACCCTCCTTGCTGTGTGGGTTTGCCTCCTCATTACCAGGGGTTCCAGGCCCTGGCTTACCTTTATCCAGGCCTGACACTCAGGGGACATCTGTAAAGCTCTTACTCTCTTCCGAACAACATTCTTGACCACAAGGCTCCTTGCTGTGTGGGTTTGCCTCCTCACTACCAGGGGTTCCAGGCCCTGGCCTACCTATTTCCAGGCCTGACACTCAGGGGACATCTGTAAAGCTCTCTCTTACTCTCTTCCGAACAACATTCTTGACCACAAGGCTAGATATCATTGATGTTCTTTACTTGAAAGCCTCAATCAATCACTGGGCTTCAATGGGTCGCAGACCCCAACATAGTTTCTACAATAAATAAACCCTTGGTCCTAGGCCCTGAAGGTGGCTGCTAGTGTCCCTGCAGAAGGCACTCACGCCTTGTAAGCCTAAGGGACAGAGGGGTATACCAGCTTCCAAAGTCTTCTCCTGGGCCTACAATGACATGCTGACCTGTTTCTCCTCTCTTGGGGCTAGTATAGGGAGCCCTGAGGCAACTTGACCTCCCTTGGGAAGGGGGAGAGCAGGAGCTAGCAGATAGATGTTACCTCTTTCTCTTCCTCTGCAGTCTGCCCCGCCTTACTCCTAGGTTCTGCCTTGTTCTATAGCCTTTTCCCAGGGGGAGGAGGCACCTTAAGGGGGAACCTACTCTACCACCTGCCTACAGGCTTCCCTGAAATCTGACCTAAGCCCACCTGCCTGCACAAGTGTGCTCATGTGGCATAAGAAAAGCTTGCAGACCATTTAATTCTGATGCTTGTGTAGCCAGGTGCTTGACTAAGAATAGGAGTGAGAGAAACACTGGCTGCAGCTGCTCCCTGTAGCTGCTGCTCTGCTGTGCTAAACTGGTTAACAGCTATATCAGCAAGAGGATGGAGCTGCTGAGCAGGAAGAGTTCAATACACTGAGCCAGACAGTGCTGCACTGTGGGAAATGTAGTTCTAAGGAGAGCCTCTATTGTGTAATCAGTCAGAAATTGCCAGGAGGAGGGGAAAGTGCTGCATTTTCCCAGGCTGTACAGGACAAAGCTTCCTCTTACTGTAAAGGAGATCATCTCTGCTGCATATTGGAGACCTGAGTAGGATCTGGACTGCTATGTTTGGGCTGCTGGCAGTCAGAGTCACCCGGGTGAATTGCAGAGAGTGGACTAATTGTTGTGTGTGACCAGATGGTGAGCTGCAATATCGCTAAGACTGGTGAATTGCTGCTGTGGGGATTTACTAACTGCTGCTAGAGAGACTGAGCCCTTTAGGAACTGACCATATGGACATTTAGCAGCCTTATTGCTGCTTACAGGCTTGACAAGGACTATTATTATGTGCGCCAACAGTATAATTGGGCCCCAACACTAGTTGGCTTAAAGACTTCCCCTTTTCAGCTGCTACACAGAGACTTTTACCTATTGCTTATGCTAAGAGTTGCAGAGCAGTGACTGGACTAATTGCTGTGTGTGACAAGATGGTGAGCTGCAATATCGCCGGTACTGGTGAGCTGCTGCTGTGGAGATTTACTAACTGCTGCTAGAGAGACTAAGCCCTTTAGGAACTGACCATACTGCCATGTAGTAGCCTTATTGCTGCATGAAGGCTTGACTGGTACTATTCTCATGTGCACCAACAGTACAACTGGGTCCCAATACTTGATGACTGAAGCATTAGGACTAAGACTCCCCCTTTACAGCTGCTGCACTGAGACCTTTATCTATTGCTTATGCTTATAGGCACCTCTCAGGGGACATTGCACCACAGACCAGCCGTTCTCCTACACTGCACTCTAGACTAGTTATTGTAATATTATTCACATTGCATTTAATTCCTTTTATGCACCTTTTATTGCTGACTTTGCTGTGTGGTTTTTCCTACTCACTACCAGGGGTTCCAGACCCTGGCCTACCTTTTTCCAGGCCCGACACTCAGGGGACATCTGTAAAGCTCTCTTCCGAACAGCATTCTTGACCACAAGGCTAGATATCATTGATGTTCTTTACTTGAAAGCCTCAATCAATCACTGAACTTCAATGGGTCGCTTATAGGCACCTCAAAGGGGACATTGCACCATAGACCTGCCGTTCTCCTACACTGCACTCTAGACTAGTTATTGTAATATTATTCACATTGCATTTAATCCTTTTATGCACCTTTTATGACTTTGCTGATGTATGTGTTGATTCCAGTCTAGTGGTACAAAACTCTATTCCAAATTACCTTGGCATAGTAGTTGTTATACTGTCTAACGGACTGTGTATAAACCTGACCACTGGCCACGCCCCTGACAAAGTCTTTCTGATGACGAAATGAGTTGGTCGGAGCTTTGGCGTGTGACATCACCACGTTCTGGAGGGACGGCGGCCATATTTTTGGTTTGAAACAATTCATATTCAATGCTGTTTTTTTATTTTTGATGTACGTGGATCTTTTATTAAATTTGCCAAAACTTTAATGAAGTACTGCAGTATGAGTTGTATTTATTCTTTATTGTTTATTTGACTATCGGATGAGAGTTTCTTCAAGGTTTGGAGATCGTTAAAGGGGACAAACCATCCTATACTTGGGAGAGGATTGCTATTGAAGATTGCCTGCCATACTGATTCCTTATCACACTGTGCATATTGACTGGTGTTATACGGTCTGATTGTCCGGTAAGGGGCTCATTCTTTCGGGTGTATGGTGATGGCTTATGACATCAAAATCTTCTCCAGCAACCTGTTTTATTTATTTGAGGACTTATATGGATTTGTATTTCTGACATTTATATATATGACAATTAGCGCTGCATTTCTTCTGTTCACTTCTGTATGCTCATTTATTCTCAAATCATCATTTATTCTAACCCGTACCAATATATTGAGTTCATTTACCACTAAATGGTGTGTCTAATATTACTCCACAGCAGAGGCGTCCCTAGGGTTGGTGTCACCTGGTGCAGTAACACTTGGTGACACCCCCTCCGACGATCCCCGCAGAATGGATCGAATCTGCGGACTGAGCATAATGGATTGGACTCCGATCCATTATGCTCAATCCGCAGATCCAATCCATCCTGCGGGGATCGTCAGCTTTCTTTACAACTTACCTTTTCGTGGAGCGGGTCCGGTGTCACCTCGTATAGGTTGCATGCCGACGAATCCTGCAGGATCGTCGGCATGCAACCTATATGGGGTGACACCGGACCTGCTCCAAGAAAAGGTAAGTTGTAAAGAAAGCCGATGATCCCCGCAGGATGGATCAGATCCATCCTGTGGGGATCGTCGACTTGCTTTACAACTTACTTTTTTGTGGAGTGGGTCCGGTGTCACCCCGTGCGGTAGGTGTCACCAGCTGCGGATTGAGCATAATGGATTGGACTCCGATCCATTATACTCAATCCGCAGATCTGATCCATCTTGCAGGATCGTCGGCATGCAACCTATATGGGGTGACACCAGACCTGCTCCAAGAAAAGGTAAGTTGTAAAGAAAGCCGATGATCCCCGCAGGATGGATCAGATCCATCCTGCGGGGATCGTCGACTTGCTTTACAACTTACTTTTTTGTGGAGTGGGTCCGGTGTCACCCCGTGCGGTAGGTGTCACCAGGTGCGGACCGCCCCCCCCCCCCACACCAGCCTTGGGACGCCACTGCTCCACAGCCAAGTTAAAGGTATTGTATCTATGCTTGTATTCTTATAAGTGCTTGCCGTAACTTTCATTCAACCAAATGTGTCAGATGGGCTGAGGTTGCTCTTGGAGTCGAGTCACAGCACAAAAAACCCAAATGATCAAGCTGCTCCTTTGGGGGTAGTGCCACACTTGCATTTCCAAACCTTTATAAAGAAGCACTAGACATACTTGAAACTTGTTACAGGTAGGGTTAATTTCCCTTTCAGTAGCTCAAGGGGGAAGGGAAGTGCTGCTTAGTAAAGCTGTACAACATCAAGGTGGTACAATGGAAGATGACTAAAATCAGGATATCACACTGACGCGTTTTACAGCCGTGCGGGAAAAGGCTTGATTATGCCATGCTAAGAAATCCTTATCTCTCGCTCACTTCTGTGTCTCTATTGTGTATGGCACAGAAAGAAATCTAAACTATTCATATTACTAATGTTGTCACTTTACACAGAGAGCCTTGGCTGTCTCCGGGAAGAGTTATAGACATGGCTTGCCCCTCTTTCAGAGCTGAAATCCGTACAATGTAAGCAGCCACAAAAGAAGCTGACATTTAAAGTGTCCCGTGGTGAATTTGCAAGCGTTTCATTTCATTATCTCTTTGTGGCATCCCCCATCAAATGTGACAGCTGCCTGCCACCGAGGAATAGGGATGACGACGGATGTACATGTTGTTCGTCAGCCTTGCTCAGCCTGGCAGAGAGAGATTTCATTCCAGTAAATACACTTGTCTCATTCTGTGAATGTCAACGGCAACCCCAATATCTGCAGGTTGCTGATCACATCCTAAGGGGAAAATCCCAATTTAAGTTTCTTATCTCTGCACAGAAAGCAAAGATGCCCACTGCAAAGAAATAGATTGATTTTCTGGTGCTAGTTATTTCTCACATAGAGAAGATTTGTCACCTAAACAAACTGTCACTGACCTAGTGAGCTGACAATCTAATATTTATTTAAGGGCAGTTACTTTGAATGATATAATAAACCCCAAAACAAAAATGTAACATATTGCAGCCTACCAATCCTTAACCCCTTCATGCCTAAGGGTAAAACAAATCGTAAAGCCTAAGTAAAATGTTACAACTTTGACATGTGTTAGCAAAACCGTACATATCATCACAACTACTTTGTACTCTACATTCACACTAGCCTTGTTAGCAAGCGGCAGACAGGCGTTTGGGAAGCGTTTTTACCGTTTCCCAAACGCCTGGGAAAATTCTGCACATTGCAGCACATAGTGCTGTTCAAACGGGAACGTTAGCGTCGCCGCAAAACGGACGCCTCTGGTCGAGTCAGGAGGAGTTGAAGCCTCCTATTCAAGTCTATGGTGCCATACATGTTTGTAATGCCAATCAATACCCAAACATGTGTTGATAATAGTGAATAAATGAATTTGAAAAATATATAACAAAGTAGGTGATAAAAAAAAAAACTAAAGTCTGTGCAAAATTATTCAAATTTGTGTCCTTCGATAATTAAATAAATAATCCAATTAATAAATAAATATCAAAAATAAAAATTGAGAAATATGGAAAATAAATAAAAGGTAAAAATTCAATGAATTTTGTGCAAAACCGCAAAACAAACTTGTTGCAGAGTTCAGCAAGGATGAAATATCTGTGTGCTCTCCTTCCAATCAGCCTGAGGTGATGCAGGTGAAGGTTGCAGATGGAGGGCTACTATGTAAGCCTGGATGGTCATATGGATCTCTCCCTCCTCAGATCTTTCCTTGATCCAGCCCTTTAGACATTCCTCATACAGATCATGTAAATAGAGAAAAGTGCTTTATCATTGATAAAAATAAACACTTTAATATGCACTCACATTGATTAAAAACAACCTACACTTTGTATAATAGCCGCTTAAAGCGGTGAAGACCAGCCTCTCGGGTGTGCTCGCATACACTACCAGTGCTCGCCGTGTAAGGATGCGTGGTGATGTCACTGCCTCTTGATATTTATTTATTGATTGGATTATTTATTTAATCATCGCAGTACACAAATTTAAATAATTTTGCACAGACTTAATTTTTTTTTTTTCTATCACCTACTTTGTTATATATTTTCCTAATTAATTTATTCACTATTATCAACACATGTTTGGGTATTGATTGGCATTACAATCATGTATGGTTAGAGATCATGCAGCTATTAGAGATTTAATGCAAATTCAGTTTTTATACTATATACAGGTAATAGGTATTGATAGAGCGCGGCATCTATATTTTCTTCATTTGTATGCACTGGTAACTCACATTTATGAGGGTGAGCAAGATAGCCTGCGATCTTATTGATAGAAGCTGTTTACTATACACCTTATTGGCTCACAAGTAAAAAAAATTTTATATTAAGTCTATGGTGCGGTAACACCTTTCAAACCTCATTATAGGCGTTTGTGGGGCGTTTTTAACGCTTGGCAAACGCCTAGCAGCCGCCGCTAAACCGCACATGCAGCGTTTGCGGAGCGTTAAAAACAATCAGCAAATGCCGGACCAACGCTTGTCAAACGCTATAGGTGCAAACAATATGGAAAATATAACTGTATCCTCCTGGTGGTAAGGTGCTGTGAGATAAAGTGAAGAAAGAATGCACACTCACCAGAACGCACAATTTAATGAGCGTTTGTATATATATATTTCTCCTGAAGTCATCTGCCGGTCAAGGTGATGTCTGGAATCCAGTATCCTCCCTTCAGTGATCCTGGATGTTATTTATAGGGCATCAGAGTGGTCCAGAGTACCCCTCAGGTGGTAGCCTATGGACTGCTCTATAGTGGTTGTGAAGGCTCGTTCTCCAGTAGTCAGGTGGATGGCTGTGGATTAATACTGACAACCGGGCCCCGGGGACACAGCTTTGCCCAACACACCCTCCTACCACTTCCAGCAGCTACCGGCAACTACTATGCTATAGGTGCGTTTGGCAAGAGTTGGAAAAACAGTCAAGTGTGAACAAACCCTAAGATTGTAAACTCCCAGGATCAGGCCCTCCTATCCCTCTTGTATTGAACTGTATTGTTGCTGTATTGTCTCCCGTTATATTGTAAAGCGCTGAGCAAACTGTTGGCGCTATATAAATCCTGTATAATAATAGATAATAATAACATCCAGGTGGATTATACCTTGTTTTTTTTCAGGACAAATTGGGATTTCATTTGGCAGTAAATGGTAATGGATATCTCATTTTTTTTATTATCAAAGGAAAACTGGCCCAAAATAGTACAAAATTAGCCGTGTGTTTCTTGTTACTACCATAACCTACCACCAAAGAACAACCCAAAATAAATTTTCCAGCTCTTGACGATCGTAGCGATACCATACATGTGTATGTTATTTGTTGTTTGTACCTGTAACACAGCCCAGAAACAGTGCGCATTTAGTTTTTTTCGTTTTTTAACCTAAGTCACACTGATACTGATACTAAACTGACACTGATAGCAATTAAATAACAAAAAAAAAATCCTGACCTTTGTCCCTGACCTTGACCCAAACTCTAACCCTGGCACTGAACTAGATCAATGAAGAGGAACAACAAAAAGAAGCGCACCAACCTTGCGCATTACCTCAGTAACCAAAATTTATTTAGTAAACAAATGGTACTCAGAAACAGCGAATAAAAACAGGCATGTAAGTCCTCAAAGGGACTTTAAAGGCAAGATGCCAATGTGAATCCCATCATGGAGGAAGCCACTCAGTACAGCTGACGCGTTTCGAAGGACGTGCCTTCTTCCTCATGAGCTCTGAGGAAGAAGGCACGTCCTTCGAAACGCGTCAGCTGTACTGAGTGGCTTCCTCCATGATGGGATTCGCATTGGCATCTTGCCTTTAAAGTCCCTTTGAGGACTTACATGCCTGTTTTTATTCGCTGTTTGTGAGTACCATTCGTTTACTAAATAAATTTTGGTTACTGAGGTAATGCGCAAGGTTGGTGCGCTTCTTTTTGTTGTTCCTCTTCACAGGTCTGTTTGGGCTTCCCCAGCCTTGGTGTGGAGCTGCACGACCTTGTCTATTCCGGTGGTTCCTTCCTTCCTTTTTGGAGTTTGTTTCCATCTACTCACCACCGGTCTGGGTCCCGGAGCGCAGGAGATATCGTATTTGGTTCACTGAACTAGATCAAACCTTGATCTAGGTATTTTTTCTTTATTTTGTCTTTTATTTTTTTAAATATGTATTTATTTTTTTTTTTTTAATTACAAACTGTTGTTTTTTTGTTTTCTCTCTGCAAAGGGAGAGAGAGATACAATGTATCTGTCTCCTCTATTCAGAGAGAAAAAAAAACAATGGGGGCAGGCTTCACAAAGACTGATCACTATGATAGCCAATCAGAGGCTATCACAGCAATCATGTGACTGGGATTTGGGCTCTCAATGACACCCAGTCTTTGTGCTGGGAGCCCGCTGTGCAGCCCTCCTCCCTGTCAGTTTGGGCACACTGCTTTGGATGGCTGAGCACAGCCATCCTGATCAGTGTGCTTACAGTGAAGCACACAACCCCCCTGCCCCCCAGTAAAACACTCCCATCACACAATTAACCCTTTAATCGCCCCAAATGTTAACCCCTTCCTCCCCAGTGCCATTAGTACAGTGTCAGTGCTTCTTCTTAGCACTGATCACTGTATTGGTGTGACTGGGGATGTCAGTGACACCAAGTCAGTTCCCTCCAGTGTCTGGTCCTGCAGTCCCGCTATAAATCGCTGATCGCCGCCATTACTAGAAGAAAAAAAATTCCAGTATCTATACTGCCATTTGTAAACGCTATAACTTTCACGTAAACCAATTCATTTACACGTATTGGGATTTTTTTTAGCAAAGACATGGAGCAGAATACATTTTGGACTAAATTTATGACGAAATTAGATTTTTACTTTTTTTTACTGGAAAAAGTCCAAAATATAGTTTTTTGCTCAAAATTGCGGACTTTTTTTTTTATAGCGCAAAAATTAAAAACCACACAGGTGATCAATTCCACCAAAAGAAAGCTCAATTCATGAGGAAAAAAAGGATGTCAATTTCATTTGGGTACAGCATTGCATGACCGTGCTATTTTCAGTTAAAGTAACGCATCACCGTAACGCAAACCTCTTCTGTAAAGCGGAGTTCCAGCTGAAAAAAAATAAAATAAAAGTCAGCAGCTACAAAAACTGTAGATGCTGACTTTTAAAATACAGCCACTTACTTGTCCCTCGGTCTAGCGGTGTCCTCACCATGGCTGGTTTCACCGGCTGTCTTCTCTCCATGATGCCGGCATCTTTAGTGTGGGCATCCGGCTGTGACAGCTTGTGCGATAAGCGCTGCGCTCTGTGAATGGCCCCGTAGTCTTCTGGGACCTGTCACATAAGACTAGGGGGAGGGAGTTCAACTTTCGCTTCCGATCGCAGCAGAAGCAGGTACCTGTCAAATTTGGGTACCCACCCCCTCAGCTCCCCAAAGGTGCCAATCCTTAGCGGGGGACAAGGCATTAAAGCAAAACTTCCCCTTTTGGGTGGAACTCCACCTTAATATTGGCTCTGTATGGTGACAGCTTCCTGGCAAATGTATTTAGGTGGGTTTGGACTAGTATTCGAACACACATTTATTTATTATTATTTATTTTATGTACTTATATTGTGCCATCAATTTATGCAGCGCTTTACATATATATTGTACATTCATATCAATCCCTAACCCTCAAGGGGTGTACAATCTAAGGTCCCTAACTCACATACACATACTAGAGCCAATTTAGACAGGAGCCAATTAATGTACCAGCATGTCTTTGGTGGGTGGGAGGAAACCCACGCAGGCACAGGGAGAATATGCAAACTCCAGGCAGATGGTGCCGTGGTCGGGATTTGAACCAGCAACCCTAGTACTGCCAGGCTGAAGTGCTAACCATTTAGCCACTGTGCTGCCCTGAGAGATCTCTAATCATGAGTATGCTTGTTTTGGGTCAATGACTCAAAAACCAAAGACAGCCAGGCGATTAGTATTTTAAATCAGCAATGACAACCCAGGTATTCCTCTAAGTAGAGAATTCCTTTAACAATCTGATATTCCGTAGATGTCCTTTCTGTGCGTGTCACTGGCTAATTAGTAGAGGAAACTGACAAGATCTTCCCACATCTCTCTGGAAAGTAAACTCCGTATAGCATCCTAAGTGCAGTTTGTCTTTGTGTCATGCGACTCCTGTCATGTCCCTGATGTCTCTTTTATTTGCACAAACCGTTACCTTGTGGAGTGACTGCTGACAAACCGAGTTTGGTATCAAACAAAGCCCGGTGCACATAGACATGGCTTTGTGTCTCCTCGCCATGCTTTGATCATGCTCTGAGCTGCTTCTTCGTCTTGCCTTGCCAGATAAAAAGGGTCTTGTCAACTAGTGAAAGCAGCTTTACTCTGTCATGAAACTTGGGAATGTTCACTGACCAAATGAGATCCAGCATAAATATACATCAAAACTCCGCAATTATCCACAGTGTGGGCACATGGCTCCCATTTTATAGACAGGCCCAAAGTTTTTTTTTTTATTGTATGATGTTTGACTTTTTAGAAAATCTTCTTAGTAAATAATCAGAATTATAGTGATTTCTTATTTGGAGTTAAATAAGAATCAAGGGCAAACTTTATACTTAGTTTTGGATATAGTGGGGAAAGGTTGAAAACATTATCTGAGATCCAGGTATCTTTTGGCGTAGGGGGGGTTGGTTTTCAGTGCAGAGGGTCCCAGCGCAGGATAAGGGAACATGCAAAGTGATGGGTTAGTGTCAGGGGCGGACTGACAACTCATGGGGCCCCCGGGCAATAGGGGATCATGGAGCCCCTGGGCAATAGGGGATCATGGGGCCCTTGTGTCCTTGCCCAAACTCAAAAAAGCCTATGAAAAATGTACCAGGGGCATCTCATGGGGCCCCCTACTGACCCCGGGCCCTCGGGCAGTGCCGAGTTTCCAAATGGTCAGTCCGCCCCTGGTTAGTGTGAGGGTTACATGGACTGGTATTGTTAGGGGTTATGGGGAAATTGGCCATACACAGAGAGAATTTCAGCTATTTCCTGAAGACTTTTATTGATCAAGTTTTGTCAAATGAGCCAGATGGAACATTTTTAGCAGAGCCTCTATTTCAGTATTTTGACACTTGGCAGGACTGGCTGCCCAAAATGCAATAGCTGAAGCTAGAGCTTCATTTATCACTGTATAGCATGGCTGGAGGAATCAATTGGTTTCTCAGGGTATGGCTAACTTTAGTGGAAGGGTTATGGGGTGGTTGGTGTGATAACTGTTATTAAGGTTACAGGGAGGGTTAGTGTGAGGGTTACAGGGAGGGTTAGTGTTAGGATTACAGGGAGGGTTAGTGTTAGGATTACAGGGAGGGTTAGTGTTAGGATTACAGGGAGGGTTAGTGTGAGGGTTACAGGGAGGGATAGTGTTAGGATTACAGGGAGGGTTAGTGTTAGGATTACAGGGAGGGTTAGTGTGAGAGTTACAGGGAGGGTTAGTGTGAGGGTTACAGGGAGGGTTAGTGTGAGGGTTACAGGGAGGGTTAGTGTGAGGGTTACAGGGAGGGTTAGTGTTAGGATTACAGGGAGGGTTAGTGTGAGAGTTACAGGGAGGGTTAGTGTGAGGGTTACAGGGAGGGTTAGTGTGAGGGTTACAGGGAGGGTTAGTGTGAGGGTTACAGGGAGGGTTAGTGTTAGGATTACAGGGAGGGTTAGTGTGAGGGTTACAGGGAGGGTTAGTGTTAGGATTACAGGGAGGGTTAGTGTGAGGGTTACAGGGAGGGATAGTGTTAGGATTACAGGGAGGGTTAGTGTTAGGATTACAGGGAGGGTTAGTGTGAAGGTTACAGGGAGGGTTAGTGTTAGGATTACAGGGAGGGTTAGTGTGAGGGTTACAGGGTGGGTTAGTGTGAAGGTTACAGGGAGGGTTAGTGTTAGGATTACAGGGAGGGTAAGTGTGAAGGTTACAGGGAGGGTTAGTGTTAGGATTACAGGGAGGGTTAGTGTGAAGGTTACAGGGAGGGTTAGTGTGAAGGTTACAGGGAGGGTTAGTGTGAAGGTTACAGGGAGGGTTAGTGTGAAGGTTACAGGGAGGGTTAGTGTTAGGATTACAGGGAGGGTAAGTGTGAAGGTTACAGGGAGGGTTAGTGTTAGGATTACAGGGAGGGTTAGTGTGAAGGTTACAGGGAGGGTTAGTGTGAAGGTTACAGGGAGGGTTAGTGTGAAGGTTACAGGGAGGGTTAGTGTGAGGGTTACAGGGAGGGATAGTGTTAGGATTACAGGGAGGGTTAGTGTGAGGGTTACAGGGAGGGTTAGTGTGAGGGTTACAGGGAGGGTTAGTGTGAGGGTTACAGGGAGGGTTAGTGTGAAGGTTACAGGGAGGGTTAGTGTGAAGGTTACAGGGAGGGTTAGTGTGAGGGTTACATGGACTGGTATTGTTAGGGGTTACGAAGAAGCTAAGTTGGCCATACACAGAGCGAATGTCAGCTAGTTCCTGACGACTTTTGTAGATCAACTTTTGTCAAAGGAGCCTGCTGGAAAATTTTTTAGCAGAGCCTCTATTTCAGTATTTTGACACTTGGCAGGACTGGCTGCCCAAAATGCAATAGCTGAAGCTAGAGATTCATTTATCACTGTATAGCATGGCTGGAGGAATCAATTGGTTTCTCAGGGTATGGCTAACTCTAATGTAAGGGCTACGGGATGGGTTGGTGTGCTAGTTGTTAGTGTGAGGGTTACAGGGAGGGTTAGTGTGAGCGTTACAGGGTGGGTTAGTGTTAAGGTCACAGCGGAGGGTAAAGTTTGGGGTTTATAGGGCAAGTTTCTATTAGGGTTAGTGTTAGGTTTACTGGAAAGTTTTTGTGTGTGTGTTTGCATTACAGGGACTATTAGTGCTACATGAAGGATTAGTGTTAGGGTTAGTGGAAAGTTTTTGTGTGTGTGTTTGCTTTACAGGGACTATTAGTGCTACATGAAGGATTAGTGTTAGAGTTAGTGGAAAGTTTTTTGTGTGTTTGCATTACAGGGACTATTAGTGCTACATGAAGGATTAGTGTTAGGGTTAGTGGAAAGTTTGGTATGTGTTTGCAGTATGGGAAGTGTAGTACTATTTGAGGGGTTAGTGTTAGGGTTTTGGTCAAGAAAGGGTAAATGTTATGGTTAGGGTTGGGGTTGCAGGGAAGTTGGTGTAAGGATTGTGGTTAAAATGAAGGTAAATGTCCGGAATGGAGTTAAAGGTAGGGTTGAAGTTACAGGGAGGGTTTGTATTAGAGTTGGTGTAATGGGGAGGGGGGGGGGGATTTAGGGTGGAGTTTTAGTGTTGGGTTTAAAGTTATAAGGAAGGTTAGTGTCAGGAATGGACTCAGCACTGGTGGTGGGACTCACCTGCCGTGTGGGCTGCAGTACCAGGGCTGACCAGCGGGTGCTCTCAGCAGCCAGAAGCTCACTCCTGCAGTCAGCCAACACCTGGGGCTGATTGCAGGAGGTGTATTTAAGGAATGACCAGGCCTGTGATCAGTGCCTTGGTGTATGTTTCCCATGAGCCCCTGTACTGGTATCCTGTGTTCCTGCCTATCTGCCTAGTTGCTGACCCTGCTTTGATCCTGACCTCTGCTGACCGTCTCCTGTTGAACCCCTGGCTTGCCTGACCATCCTTCTGCCTGATCCTCTGTACCGCGCTGCCCGTGAGTTACACAACCCGGCTTGAGACCCTGACTATTCTCTGCCTGCTCCTCCGGTACCTCACTTCCCGCACGTTGCTGACCTGGCCTGCCTGACTACGCCTGACGCTACCCAGACGATCCATCCATCCCGCACGGATCCAGTCACTACTGTCCAAACCTGCCAGCCCCTTCACTTCAGGCTTTCCCCCGGTACATACCCTCGGTGGACCCCTCTACCACAGTTGGGCGCACTCAGGGGCCGCGACCTGGTCTCAGTCCTGCGCCAAGTCCATCCCCACCATCAGGGGCTCTGGTGAAAAGGCAGACTGGGGCCTAGACTCCGCGCCCTGGGGAATCCTGTTCTGTGGGTCACTAGAGATCCCGCGGGGCGGTGCCTGACAGTACCTTACGGCCCGCCTGACCATTCCACCTCTCCAGCCCTGACTACGCCTGTGTTCCTGAAGCCTGCTACTTCCCTGTGTCAGTCCACACATTTCTGGTCATACCCGGATCCCTAACAGTTAGTGTAAAGGTTGAGGCTACAGGGAGGGTTAGTGTGATGGTTGGGGTTATAGCGAGGGGTAGTAGGAGGGTTGCAGGCAGCTTGAGTGTGATGGTTGGAGTTACAAGGAGGGATAGTGCTGGGGTTGCAGGAAGGGTAAGTGTAAAGATTGTGGTTAGATGGAGGGACAGCGTGAGGATTACAAGGGTTAGGCAAGCCATAGATAATGCACTTTTCGTTCTTTTTACCGCAGGTGGAAGGAAAGAAAATTGCTTGATGTGCACTGACTGTGTTGATGAGGGAATCCCTTCTACAGCGCTATTGTGTTCTGCCGGTGGGGAGCCTTCCCTGCCAGCAGAACACAATCATTGGTGTTGCCAGCTATAGCCGGTGACACTAATCATTATATATAGGGAGTGGTTGTGTGAGGGTTGCATGGGGGTTGAGTGTGATGGTTGGGGTTACAGCGAGGGGTAGTGTGAAGGTTGCAGGCAGGTTGAGTGAGATGGTTGGGGTTACAGGGAGGGGTAGTGTGAGGGTTGGGGTTACAGGGAGGGGTAGTGTGAGGGTTGCAGGGGGGTTGCGTGGGATGGTTGGGGTTACAGGGAGGGGTAGTGTGAGGGTTGCAGGGGGGTTGAGTGTGAGGGTTGGGGTTATAGGGAGGGGTTGTGTGAGGGTTGCAGGCAGGTTGAGTGCGATGGTTGGGGTTATAGGGAGGGGTTGTGTGAGGGTTGCAGGGGAGTTGAGTGTGAGGGTTGGGGTTACAGGGAGGGGTTGTGTGAGGGTTGCAGGGGGGTTGATTGAGAGGGTTGGGGTTACAGGGAGGGGTTGTGTGAGGGTTGCAGGCAGGTTGAGTGTGAGGGTTGGGGTTACAGGGAGGGGTTGTGTGAGGGTTGCAGGGGGGTTGAGTGTGAGGGTTGGGGTTACAGGGAGGGGTTGTGTGAGGGTTGCAGGGGGGTTGAGTGTGAGGGTTGGGGTTACAGGGAGGGGTAGTGTGAGGGTTGCAGGGGGGTTGAGTGTGAGGGTTGGGGTTACAGGGAGGGGCAGTGTGAGGGTTGCAGGAAGGTTAAGTGTGATGTTTGGGGTTACAGGGAGGGGATGTGTGAGGGTTGCAGGGGGGTTGAGTGTGAGGGTTGGGGTTGCAGGGAGGGTTAGTGGTAGTGCTGCAGGAAGGGTAAGTGCAATAATTATGGTTACATGGAGGAACAGTGTGGGGATTACAAGAACGGCAATTGTTAGAGACAACATGGTGCCTGATTTTTGTTAGCCAGGAAAGTGTCTAATGTTCCCCTCTCGTCAACAGTTCCACATTGTTACTGGGTCCTTCCTTTTCTGACATGACCTGAAGCTCTGCCAGCTTCCATTCCATTGCTTAGTGAGGCTCTTCAGTGGCCAATAAGGACCCTCTCATTGGACTGAAGGATAACAGTTGGTGGATCTTAGTCAAAGTCAGGGAAATTAAGGTCCTACTGATACTAAATCAGAGAAGAGCATAGAGGAGGCCTTTCTGACCAAAGAGGTATGGCCGCTCTCAGGCATGTCTTTTACTGTTAAAATTTTAAAGTAGAGTACAAGTTTACTTTAAGCAAGTACAGTGGCAATCTCTAGCTCTGTATCCACAGAATATAGGCAAGTAAGGAATTGCAATATGGTTTACTTATGATCTTATAAATTTTATCTGACCTGAGAGAGATTTTTTTTTACCTCAACAATTTGGTGATATTTAGTCTTATCGAAATTATTTTTTAAAAAGATCTTTCGTCTTATATACAATTGTATTTTTGTGTTATGCATGCGCAGGCCACTTCGATACCATCATAATTTAAAACAATCGCGTAATACACAGGTCCAATTCCTTCTCCTGATTGAAGTGGATGAAAGGGTGTTTTGACAATGCTGTCCACACCAGAGACCAGCCGCACAATTGGAACAAACAGAATCCATCTTGCTTTGATGTTTGCTGCTATTTGACATCTTTTAGGGGTTGCTCTGACAACGTCATTAAAGTTTCATGACGAGGAGCCTAAGTACAGGGACATCTTTGAAAGGTCCAGACCTACTAAGTCTGCTCGGATCAGCGGCTTTCAGTGATGTGCCTGGCCTACAGGGGAAAAAAAGCAGAATGTATATAAATAAAAATCTCTATACTATGTTTAAGTCTCTCGTGCCTGGACTTCTTTTATTCCTGTGTCACACAACGCTCACATATTTTCTCTGTCCTTAACGAGTAAGCTACACTGTGCTGAGGCTCAGTTAAACTGCTTGTCTTTTTCAGCTTATTAAAGTAGACCTCATCTCAAAGGTGGATTTAAAGTGACTCTGTCTCTGAAATCAAAGTGTCAATAAAAGAGTTCCCTGCAAAGAAGTTCGTAAATGCTTACATATCCAGCTGTGTTTGCCACACACAGGAATTAGGAACTACCTTAGACTGGAAATTCCATCGCGTCCACCATTGGTTTAGCCACATGGTCTTTGTTGGAGAGAAGGGTCAACCATTGGAGTTAGGAACCACCTTAGACTGGAAATTCCATCACGTCCACCATTGGTTTAGCCACATGGTCTTTGTTGGAGAGAAGGGTCAACCATTTGAGTTAGGAACCACCTTAGACTGGAAATTCCATTGCGTCCACCATTGGTTTAGCCACATGGTCTTTGTTGGAGAGAAGGGTCAACCATTTGAGTTAGGAACTACCTTAGACTGGAAATTCCATCGTGTCCACCATTGGTTTAGCCACATGGTCTTTGTTGGAGAGAAGGGTCAACCATTTGAGTTCTAGTTCTCTTTACAAAAATTACTCAAGTCAAAATGTTTTGGTTTTACAAGAAGAGTGGAACAATTAGTGCAGGACAATACATTTTTTGTGTGTTTACATTTCTTCTCTTCTTCAGTAATGGAATAGTTTAAAGCAGTAGTCTCCAAACTGTGGCCCGCAGGACCAGATGTGGCCCTTTGCTTGCCTTTGTCTGGCCCTTGCGGCACTATTCCTGCTATTGGAACCAGTGAAGAGGCAGCATTGATTTCATTGAAACCAACAGTGGGACACTATTTCTCCTACTGATACCAGTGATGGGGCATCTTTCCTACCACTGACACAAATAATGGTGCTTTGGTCCGGCCACTAATACCAATGATGGGATATTATACCTTCTCCTGCTAACCACAATTTTACGATCCCACTGACCAACAAGCCTGAGATACTGTGGACTCCCATCGATGCTGGTAAATTTTCTACTCCCATTGGCCACAGTCTGGCTCTCTTAAAGTCTGAAAGGCAGGAAAGTAACCCTTTGTTTATGAAGTTTGAAGACCCCTGATTTAACCTCTTCCCGCCAGCATCACACAAATATGCAGCCTCACAGAACTGGGCTTTTTTTAAATTTTAATTGGTATCAGTGTCAGTTTAGTGTCAGTGTGTTTTAGGTAATAAAACGAAAAACAAAATGCGAACTACTGTTTCTGGGATGTACTACGGGTACAAACAACAAATAACATACACATATGTGGTATCGCTGTGATCGTCAAGAGCTGGAAAATGTATTTTGGGTTGTTCTTTGTTAGTAGGTTATGGTAATAACAAGAAACACACAGCTAAATGTAAAAAATTTTTTTTTTCTATTTTGGGCCAGTTTTCCTTTGATAATAAAAAAAATCAGGAGATATCCATTACCATTTACCACCAAATGAATGCCCAATTTATTCTGAAAAAAACAAGGTATAATCCACCTGGATATACAAAGCAGTTGTGATGATATGTACGGTTTTATTAACACATGTCAAAGTTGTAAAATTTTACTTAGGCATTAAGATTTGTTTTACCCAGGGGCGGACTGACCATTTGGAAACTCGGGTACTGCCCGAGGGCCCGGGGTCAGTAAGGGGCCCCATGAGATGCCCCGGTACCTTTTTCATAGGCTTTTGTAAGTTTGGGCAAGGACACAGGATCCCCTATTGCTGGGGGCCCCATGAGTTGTCAGTCCGCCCCTGGTTTTACCCTTAGGCGTGAAGGGGTTAAAGTTTACCGTTGGTGCTTTAGTGAATTTCATGGGATGCTCCCAAAACCACACTAGAAAGACAGTAGTCTTGCTCATTAATACAAGTTGATAGCCTAAATAGTTTTTTTTATAATAAACAGGTAGCAATTGTCCATACAGCAGATACATTCAAACTGGGCTCAACCAGCGTTACTGCACTTCCAGATGCAATAAAGCATACTCTGCATTTCCAGTATTCAAAATGTAGGAAGCTGGCCCACAGCAGCACATCATAATGCATACAAATACAGTGGGGATCGAAAGTTTGGGCACCCCAGCTAAAAATTTGTATTAATGTGCATAAAGAAGCCAAGGAAAGATGGAAAAATCTCCAAAAGGCATCAAATTATAGATTAGACATTCTTATAATATGTCAACAAAATTTAGATTTTATTTCCATCATTTACACTTTCAAAATAACAGAAAACAAAAAAATGGCGTCTGCAAAAGTTTGGGCACCCTGCAGAGTTAATATCTTGTACTGCCTCCTTTGGCAAGTATCACAGCTTGTAAACGCTTTTTGTAGCCAGCCAAGAGTCTTTCAATTCTTGTTTGAGGTATCTTTGCCCATTCTTCCTTACAAACGTCTTACAGTTCTTTGAGATTTCTGGGCTGTCTGTCACGCACTGCTCTTTTAAGGTCTATCCATAGATTTTCAATTATGTTGAGGTCAGGAGATTGTGAAGGCCATGGCAAAACCTTCAGTTTACGCCATTGATGTAATCCCCCGTGGATTTCAAGGTGTGTTTAGGATCATTATCCATTTGTAGAAGCCATCCTCTCTTTAACTTCAGCTTTTTCACAGATGGCATCAAGTTACCATCCAAAATTTGCTGAAATTTTATTGAATCCATTTTTCCTTCTACTCATGAGATGTTCCCTGTGCCACTGGCTGCAACACAACCCCAAAGCATGATTGATCCAACCCCATGCTTAACAGTTGGACAGAGGTTCTTTTCATTAAATTCTGTGCCCCTTCTTCTCCAAACGTACCTTTGCTCATTCCGGCCAAAAAGTTCAATTTTAACCTCATCGGTCCACAGAACTTGTTTCCAAAATGCATCAGGCTTGTCTATATGTTCATTTGCTATGTTCAAACGATGATTTTTGTGTTGTGAGGACGTAGAAGAGGTTTTCTTCTGATGACTCTTCCATGAAGACCATATTTGTACAAGTATCTCTTTATAGTGGAATAGTGTACCACAACTCCATTGTCTGCCTGATCTTTCTGGAGGGATCGTGCAGTCAAACGTGGGTTTTGAATTGTTTTTCTCACAATCCTGCGAGCTGTTCTGTCTGATATTTTTCTTGGTCTTCCAGATGTTGCTTTAACTTCCACTGTTCCTGATGACTGTCATTTCTTAATTACATTCCGAACAGAGGATATTGACATCTGAAAACGCTTTGATATCTTCTTATAGCCTTCTCCAGCTTTGTGAGCGTCAACTATTTTCAGTTTCAGTTTTCTAGACAACTGCTTAGAAGAACCCATGGTGCTGATTGTTGGGGCAAGGTCAGATGAGTCTGGGCATTTAAAACCTTTGAGATTGACATCACCTGGTCTTCCCAGACGATGATTGAGAACAATCCATGACACTGGCAGGTCTCAGCTTTGCAAAGGGGGCAGTGCATGCTATAAATGCTGCAGGGTGCCCAAACTTTTGCAGACGCCATTTTTTTGTTTTCTGTTATTTTGAAAGTGTAAATGATGGAAATAAAATCTAACTTTTGTTGACATATTATAAGAATGTCTAATCTGTAATTTGATGCCTTTTGGAGCTTTTTCCATCTTTCCTTGGCTTCTTTATGCACATTAATACAAATTTTTAGCTGGGGTGCCCAAACTTTCGATCCCCACTGTAAAACCAAGGCTACTCAGTTCTAACTACAGACTTTCTGGCAGGGAAATGGACCTTGCTCCTAGAGAAAAACAGCTTTTACTTGCAAAGCTGCTGCCTCAGGATGTCACTCTGTAGAGTACCATGCTCTGGTTTCTTTAAAGTTTGCAAGACTTCCTATATGGAAGAAAAATATATCTGAAATATATCTAAAAAATATTCTTCCCAAAGATATTGACATATATTTGAAATGTGACAATTTTGGCCCTATTCAATATATTACAAAATATATTAAAAAAAAAAAAAAAAATATATATATATATAAATATACGCATACACACACTGTATGTTGAAATGCATTTTTATTACAAAATATATGAAAAATATTTTTAAAGGTACATTTCAAATATACTGTATGTCTTTAAAAATCAAAATCTACATCATTTTTGGAATGCATTTACAAATATATGTAAAAATATATGTTAAAATTACCTTCTTATATGTTAAAAGAAATCTGAAGAATACATTCAAAAAAAAAATTTTTTTAAATATATATTGTTTTTTAACATATTAAAAAGTCCTTTTAACATATATTTTTACATATATTTGCAAATGCATTCCAAAAATGTAGATTTCTATTTTTAAAGACATGTAGTATATTTGAAATGTATTTTTAAATATATTTTTCAGATATTTTGTAATAAAAATGCATTTCAACATACAGTATATATATATATATTTCTTGAAATATATTGAATATGGCCAAAATTGTAGCGTTTCAAATATATGTCAATGTATATGGGAAGAATATTTTTAAAATATATTTCAAATATATTTTTCTTCCATGTAGGTTTCAAAGACAATCCCAAGGCAGATGCCCCTATCAAGAACAATTACATCAGTTAAATAATTGCCCTTGATTACTTCAGTTTCCTTAGTAGGAATGCACCCTTTCCTGGCTGAAATTATTCTTTCTGTGTCTTCAGCAGACATAAAACATCATGGGGCGAATTGGGACCCCTTCCATAATCATCCCAATGCTTCTCTCAAAACAATTTGAAAACCCTTGATTTCAAATGCAATTGTCTGCACAAAGCCTGAATGGTGACATTTTGCTCTGCCATAAGCTGTAGCTCTTAGTGACTACATCTTGCGGTTGTATCTGAAAACTCTTAACAAGCACAAACAAGAAAACCCATCTTGGATGCTGTCACTCGCAAGATTTTTTTTCAGTAAGAGAAAACAAAATAAAAGTTAGGTGTGAAGCTTTGAGGGAAGTAAGTAATGTGTAAGTGGCGTTTAAAAGAAATGTATAATGTTTTTGTACGTATCTTCTTTTGTATGTTATAATGGTCAAAACTAAAAATTACAAATTTAATGAATATTTTTTCTATTATTTTTTCAGTTTGGTACATATTAAATTTTAGATTTAAACATTTTATAGTTACATTCCCAAAGGGCAGATGGAGCAGGGGGCGTGTTCTGGAATGACGTTGATGGATGTCGTCCCAGAACTAGACAACTGTGCTGTAGCCATCTTTTGGCTATAGCACGATAGGGAAGAGGTTAAAGTGGTTGTAAACCTCAGACATGAAATATGAACAAAGCACATCCCTCTATAGTGTGTACTTGTCTCCTAAAATTATTTTTAGGTCTCGGGAAACCCCTGCTAAAACCAATTAGTTGTGATTACATAGTTACATAGTTAGCCTGGGTGAAAAAAGACAAAAGTCCATCCAATTCAACCATTAAAAAAAAAAGTTATAATCCTATACCCACAGTTGATCCAGAGGAAGGCAAAAAAAACCCAGCAAAGCATGATCCAATTTGCTTCTACAGAGAAAAAAATTCTTTCCTGATCCCCCGAGAGGCAATCGGATATTCCCTGGATCAACTTTACCTATAAATGTTAGTATCCAGTTGAATTCTGTGTATCTAAGAAAGAATCCAGACCTTTTTTTAAACCAATCTACTGAGCTGGCCAGAACCAACTCTTGAGGGAGTCTATTCCACATTTTCAAAGCTCTCACTGTGAAGAAACCTTTCCGTGTTTACAGATTAAATAAATTTTTTTTCCAGACATAAATCGGAGGCAATCGAATATTCCCTGGATCAATGGGATCCAATGGGAAAAATGCCCCTGTCATTGGTGGTCAGTAGGAAGAACTCTTACACTCTTACAGACAGATAAATAAGATCATTGTTGGTATGCTACTGGCTTCTCAAAGTGGTGTTGCTCCTGGAACGATGGAAGCACCATCAAAGGGCCCAGTCACAACCCAAGGAATCCCTGATAAATTCTTGAGGGACCCTAGGGTTCCACAAAACCCTGGTTCAGAAAGGCTGCCATAAAGTAACAGAGGCTTGCCTGATGAAAGAGCGCGCCTAGACTCCTCTCGTCCTGCACATGCTCAGAAACACGTTTGCATTTTGATGACATCAGAGGCCACATGTGCTGATCCTGGACATCTTGGAGACTCTGCCAGGCTTCACCATCTATGCTACATATGCACAGCACCATCTGCTGGCAGACACCTTGGAGATTCCACCAGGCTTACCATCCATATTGCACATGCACAGCACCACCTGCTGGCGGACTCAAATGATCTCCTCTCTAGATCAGACACACAACAACATCTGGCTAAAGACGTCTCACCCTCTTACCGATGAGCCTGTTTTTAAATTCTAAGATGTAAGTTACTACTTATCTTTCTATTAAATACCTTCACAATACACACTTAGAGGCGCTGTGTTTCTTTGTTTCCCTTCTGAAGAGTTATGCTTTGCTCCTACGCAGCCTGCCCTTAGTGCCTACTGGACTACCTTTACCCCTGCCCATTTGGAACACATCAAACATACATGGACTGCCACACCATGCGCCTGTTATCCCTTTTGTATTTCTTCATGCAGCTCTAGCTGTATTGGATCAATGGGATACTTTGGGAAAAATGCCCCTGTCATTGGTGGTCAGTAGGAAGAACTCTTCCAGATAGAAAAATAAGATCATTGTTGGCATGCTACTGGCTTTGCAAACTGGTGTTGCTCCTGGAACTATGGAGGCACCATCAAAGGGTCCAGTCACAACCCAAGGAATCCCTGATAAATTCTTGAGGAACCGTAGGGTTCCACAAAACCCTGGTTCAGAAAGGCTGCCATAAAGTAACATAGGCTTTCTTCATGCAGAGCTAGCTGTATGAACAAAGGATCTATTCACACTGTACAGGCCACGGCACCTAAAGCCAGGTCATCCTTTATCTTCAGCCTATGACAGACAGTGAAACGGCAAACGATTAATAAATTAATTCACTCTGCCCTCCCCGTTAGAAAAGGTGCCTTGCCTAAATGGTTCCTAGTGCCCCCCCCCCTCCTCTCCCAGACTATGTCCTGTTGTACAGAGGATTATTTTAGGATGGCATCAAAACAGATTCAGGTACTTACACTAAACGCCATTAAAAATACATTTAATATAATTGGATTTCTAAATAAATAACTGCATTAATTGGTGTTTCCTAATATCTTCCTGTAGTTCAGCTTTAATGTCCTTGTCTGGTACATACATTACAAAGTTCACGTGGGAAGGAGAGGCACGGTGTCAGTTCTGCTAGTCAGCAAGAAGCCATTCGCTTGGCTGGCTGGATCGCACATATTCTTCCGTGCCCTCGCTCTCCCAGGCTTCTATTGATCATAGATGTTATTACAGCAATTTGTGTATCCTAGCAAGACACTGTGTGAGGTCTGAAAGCCTGGTGATTATACTAGGAAATAGACTGGGGAGGAAAAAAACTAGGTAAAGAATTGGCTACTGTATAATTTACCTTGAGGAAGGTCATTGAAGATCGACAGATAAGCGGCACATCACGTACCATGAAAGTACAGCACCTCTCGGCTAGTCTTCAGACAGTCGGGGTCTAACAGAACAGAATCCATTTTATTCAATTTAGAGGAGCGACGTGACAGGTTGTATGATCAGAGGCCAGGAAGTCACATCTGCGTTGTCTCCTTACTGCGCTAGGTGGCTTTTATCACTTGGGGACTGAATGTGCTTTTTATTCATGTGATATTAATGTTTTCTCAAGTAAAGCTCTAAAATAGCCTGGTTGTTTATAATAGCTAAAGGCTTCAGAAGGCTTATTGCGTGGTGCAGCGTGATTTATGTTCTCTGTCGCAGGTCTGATCTATGGCGTGTTAAAAGATAATACTACGCAGTGGTGAAAACTCTCGGTGTTAATTAACATGGCAGGATGAGACTATTTACATACCTGAGTGGTGGTAGATAAAGAAGCCTGTCAAGCATTGATGACATCGCAGGTACTGCAAGATGATGTAATTCAGTACATTGATGTAATATTAGATCATGGCACATATGCATTGGACATTCGAATATCTTAAAGTCTAGCGCCAGAATCTCCCCTTTGCCCCGTCCCCCTACAGCACAGGAGTCAAACTGGAGGCCCTCCAGCTGTTACCAAACTACAAGTAACATACATCCACCATCTCCTGCACTCAGGGGCTCCGATCAGAGGAAGATTATTAATGAAAAAGAATGTTCATCCAATACTGATCAAAGGTTGTTCAGCTCTATCACGAAGCTGGGGAAGCTTGATATGGACTATAGTAAAGAACAAAAGAAAGAGCGCACCAACCTTGCGCATCACCTCAGTAAACAGTAGATGAATTTATTAATAAAATATACTCACAAGAGTAGCAGTAAAATAGGCATATAATAACCATAGCCAACACAGGGTTACAGGTCATGTACAAGTTCCGTCCGAGGGGGAGATAAACTCTTGTTCAAGCTAACGCGTTTCGAAGGGTGATCCCTTCTTCATCAGAGCTAGTCATAAAGTGATGTCACCCTAACTGGATGGCTGGATGGAGTGACATACATCCACCATCTCCTGCACTCGGGCTCCGATCAGAGGAAGATTATTAATGAAAAAGAATGTTCATCTAATACTGATCAAAGGTTGTGTAGCTCTATCATGAAGCTGGGGAAGCTTGATATGGTCTGTAGTAAAGAACAAAAGAAAGAGCGCACCAACCTTGCGCATCACCTCAGTAAACAGTAGATTAATTTATTAATAAAATATACTCACAAGAGTAGCAGTAAAATAGGCATATAATAACCATAGCCAGTTAGGGTGACATCGCTTTATGACTAGCTCTGATGAAGAAGGGATCACCCTTCGAAACGCGTTAGCTTGAACAAGAGTTTATCTCCCCCTCGGACGGAACTTGTACATGACCTGTAACCCTGTGTTGGCTATGGTTATTATATGCCTATTTTATTGCTACTCTTGTGAGTATATTTTATTAATAAATTCATCTATTGTTTACTGAGGTAATGCGCAAGGTTGGTGCGCTCTTTCCTTTCTTCTTTACTACAGACCAAACTACAAGTCCCAGGAGGCATTGCAAGATTGACAGTTACAAGCATGACTCCTAAAAGTAGAGGCATGAAGGGACTTCGGTAGTTTCGCAACAGCTGGAGGGCCACCAGTTTGACACCCCTGCTTTACAGCAATCCTGGCAAAACATTTTCATGCATGTGTAGGTAAGTGCAGTTAGCCCTTCCACCTGTAGGTGGTCTAGAGCAGGGGCGGACTGACAATTCATGGGGCCCCTGGGCAATAGGGGATCATGGGGCCCCTGTGTCCTTGCCCAAACTCAAAAAAGCCTATGAAAAAGGTACCAGGGGCATCTCATGGGGCCCCTTACTGACCCCGGGCCCTCGGGCAGTGCCTGAGTTTCCAAATGGTCAGTCTGTCCCTGGTCTAGAGCCATGACTGTATGGGAAGGGGAAGGGAAATGGTCCCTTAGAGATTCCATACAATGCATTTAGCTTCCCCATCTGTAGGTGGCCTATTGCCACTATTGTATGGGATTATTGTATGGGAAGAGGAGTCTTGTAAGGCGATTGGTCCTTTAGAGATTCTGTACAGTGCAGTGATCCCTCACTGCCATTATTTTAAGGGAAGGGGAATCTTGAAAGGGAATTGGTCCCTTATGCAGGCCATAGACGGGGAGAAAACCGGACTTTTTTTAACAAAAAAACGAAAAATCGGTCGTTCAATAGGTCGACGTTACCACCAACAGTAAAAAAAATCAGCCGATTTTCTTCCCATCTACGGCCGGCATTTAATTACTTCTGTCCCTGCAGAGAGTCCCGCTATTATATTTGACATTAGAAAGTATTGCGGTTGCAACATTGTATCTATTTGTATCCATTTTGGATACAGTTGTTTTTTCGGATACAAATAGATACATTGTTGCAACCGCAATACTTTTTAATGTCAAATATAATAGCGGACTGGAATTCTTCTTCTTCTTCTTCCAGGTCACGGCTCATGCACAGATTTTTTATCGGTAAAAAGATCGGCTGATTTGCCCATCATTGCCGCGAAAATCGGCCGATCGGCAAAATCGGCAGATTTTTTTCCAACTTTACCAATCAAAAAGATCTGACAAAATCCAGAAAAACGGCCGACCAATTAACCCATTAACGGTGCAAAAATTGGCCGATTTTTTTTTCGGCCGAAAAATCGGCCGATTTTTGACCCATCTATGGCCTGCATTAAGCTCAGTTCACACTAGCTTTGTCAACAGGCGTCAGACAGGCGTTTGGGAAACGTTTTTAATGCTTCTCAAACGCCTATGAAAATTCTGCACATGGCAGCACACAGTGCTGTTCACACTGAAGCATTAGCATCGTGGCAAAACTGATGCCTCGTGTCCAGTCAGGAGGAGTTGAAGCCTCCCATTCAAGTCTATGGTGTCGCTCCCCAAACGTCTGAATCCTGCACACTGTATGAAATGCACTCCTGAATCCTACACTCTGTTTGTAACACACTCCTGAACCCTGAACTCTGTATGAAACGCACTCCTGAATCCTGCACTCTGTATGGAATGCACTCCTGAATCTTGCACTCTGTACAAAACGCACTCCGGAACCCTGCACTCTGTACGTAATGCACTCCTGAATCCTGCACTCTGTACAAAACGCACTCCAGAACCCTGCACTCTGTACGAAACGCACTCCTGAACCCTGCACTCTGTACGAAACGCACTCCTGAATCCTGCACTCTGTATGTAACGCAGTCCTAAATTCTGTATGAAACACACTCCTGAATCCTGCACTCTGTATGTAACACACACTTCTGAATCCTGCACTCTGTATGTAACGCAGTCCTAAATTCTGTATGAAACACACTTCTGAATCCTGCACTTTGTACGTAACGTATTCCTGAATCCTGCACTCTGTATGAAATGCACTTTGTACGTAACGCATTCCAGAATCCTGCACACTGTATGAAATGCACTCCTGAATCCTGCACTCTGTACGTAACGCATTCCTGAATCCTGAATTCTGTATGAAACATACTCATGAATCCTGCACTCTGTATGAATCCTGCACAATGTATGAAATGCACTCCTGAATGCTGCATACTGTATGAAATGCACTCCTGAATCCTGCACTCTGTATGGAATGCACTCCTGAATCTTGCACTCTGTACATAACCCACTCCTGAATCCTGCACTCTGTATGTAACGCACTCTTGAATCTTGCACTCTGTACGAAACGCACTCCTGAATCCTGCACTTTGTATGAAATGCACTCCTGAATCCTGCACTCTGTACATAACGCAATCCTAAATCCTGCACTCTGTACGAAACGCACTTCTGAATCATGCACTCTGTATAAAATGCAGTCCTTAATCCTGCACTCCGTATGAAATGCACTCCTGAATCCTGCACTCTGTTTGTAACACACTCCTGAACCCTGAACTCTGTATGAAACGCACTCCTGAATCCTGCACTCTGTATGGAATGCACTCCTGAATCTTGCACTCTGTACGTAATGCACTCCTGAACCCTGCACTCTGTACATAATGCACTCCTGAATCCTGCACTCTGTACGAAACGCACTCCGGAACCCTGCACTCTGTACGAAACGCACTCCTGAACCCTGCACTCTGTACGAAACGCACTCCTGAATCCTGCACTCTGTATGTAACGCAGTCCTAAATTCTGTATGAAACACACTCCTGAATCCTGCACTCTGTATGTAACACACACTTCTGAATCCTGCACTTTGTACGTAACGTATTCCTGAATCCTGAATTCTGTATGAAACATACTCCTGAATCCTGTACTCTGTACGTAACGTATTCTTGAATTCTGTATGAAACACACTCCTGAATCCTGCACTCTGTATGAAATGCACTTTGTACGTAACGCGTTCCAAAACCCTGCACACTGTATGAAATGCACTCCTGAATCCTGCACTCTGTACGTAACGCATTCCTGAATCCTGAATTCTGTATGAAACATACTCCTGAATCCTGCACTCTGTATGAATCCTGCACAATGTATGGAATGCACTCCTGAATCTTGCACTCTGTACATAACCCACTCCTGAATCCTGCACTCTGTATGTAACGCACTCCTGAATCTTGCACTCTGTACGAAACGCACTCCTGAATCCTGTACTCTGTATGAAATGCACTCCTGAATCCTGCACTCTGTACGAAACGCACTTCTGAATCCTGCACACTGTATGAAATGCACTCCTGAATCCTGCACTCTGTATAAAATGCAGTCCTTAATCCTGCACTCTGTATGAAATGCACTCCTGAATCTTGCACTTTGTACGTAACTCTCTCCTGAATCGGCCGATTTTCGACCCATCTATGGCCTGCATTAAGCTCAGTTCACACTAGCTTTGTCAGCAGGCATCAGACAGGCATTTGGGAAGCGTTTTTAACGCTTCTCAAACGACTATGGAAATTCTGCACATGGCAGCACACAGTGATGTTCACACTGAAGCATTAGCATCGTGGCAAAACTGATGCAGTCCAGTCAGGAGGAGTTGAAGCCTCCCATTCAAGTCTATGGTGCTGCTCCCCAAACGCCTGAATCCTGCACTCTGTACGTAACTCACTCCTGAATCCTGCACACTGTATGAAACGCACTCCTGAATCCTGCACTCTGTATGGAATGCACCCCTGAATCCTGCACTCTGTACGTAACGCACACCTGAATCCTGCACTCTGTATGGAATGCACCCCTGAATCCTGCACTCTGTACGTAACGCACTCCTGAACCTTGCACTCTGTACATAATGCACTCCTGAACCCTGCACTCTGTACATAATGCACTCCTGAATCCTGCACTCTGTACATAATGCACTCCTGAATCTTGCACTCTGTACATAATGCACTCCTGAACCTTGCACTCTGTACATAATGCACTCCTGAACCCTGCACTCTGTACATAATGCACTCCTGAATCCTGCACTCTGTACATAACGCATTCCTGAATCCTGAACTCTGTACATAACGCATTCCTGAATCCTGCACTCTACATAATGCATTCCTGAATCCTGCACTCTGTACATAATGCACTCCTGAATCCTGCACTCTGTACATAATGCACTCCTGAATCCTGCACTCTGTACATAACGCATTCCTGAATCCTGCACTCTGTATGGAATGCACCCCTGAATCCTGCACTCTGTACGTAACGCACTCCTGAACCCTGCACTCTGTACATAATGCACTCCTGAACCCTGCACTCTGTACATAATGCACTCCTGAACCCTGCACTCTGTACATAATGCACTCCTGAACCCTGCACTCTGTACATAATGCACTCCTGAATCCTGCACTCTGTACATAACGCATTCCTGAATCCTGCACTCTGTACATAATGCACTCCTGAATCCTGCACTCTGTACATAATGCACTCCTGAATCTTGCACTCTGTACATAATGCACTCCTGAACCTTGCACTTTGTACATAATGCACTCCTGAACCCTGCACTCTGTACATAATGCACTCCTGAATCCTGCACTCTGTACATAACGCATTCCTGAATCCTGAACTCTGTACATAACGCATTCCTGAATCCTGCACTCTACATAATGCATTCCTGAATCCTGCACTCTGTACATAATGCACTCCTGAATCCTGCACTCTGTACATAATGCACTCCTGAATCCTGCACTCTGTACATAACGCATTCCTGAATCCTGCACTCTGTATGGAATGCACCCCTGAATCCTGCACTCTGTACGTAACGCACTCCTGAACCCTGCACTCTGTACATAATGCACTCCTGAACCCTGCACTCTGTACATAATGCACTCCTGAACCCTGCACTCTGTACATAATGCACTCCTGAACCCTGCACTCTGTACATAATGCACTCCTGAATCCTGCACTCTGTACATAATGCACTCCTGAATCCTGCACTCTGTACATAACGCATTCCTGAATCCTGCACTCTACATAATGCACTCCTGAATCCTGCACTCTGTACATAATGCACTCCTGAATCCTGCACTCTGTACGTAACGCACTCCTGAATCCTGCACTCTGTACGTAACGCATTCCTGAATCCTGCACTCTGTAGGTAACGCACTCCTGAACCCTGCACTCTGTACGTAATGCACTCCTGAATCCTGCACTCTGTACGTAACGCACTCCTGAATCCTGCACTCTGTACGTAATGCACTCCTGAATCCTGCACTCTGTACGTAATGCACTCCTGAATCCTGCACTCTGTACGTAATGCACTCCTGAACCCTGCACTCTGTACATAATGCACTCCTGAATCCTGCACTCTGTACGTAACGCACTCCTGAACCCTGCACTCTGTACATAACGCATTCCTGAACCCTGCACTCTGTACATAATGCACTCCTGAACCCTGCACTCTGTACATAATGCACTCCTGAATCTTGCACTCTGTACATAATGCACTCCTGAATCCTGCACTCTGTACGTAACGCACTCCTGAACCCTGCACTCTGTACATAACGCATTCCTGAACCCTGCACTCTGTACGTAATGCACTCCTGAACCCTGCACTCTGTACATAATGCACTCCTGAATCCTGCACTCTGTACATAATGCACTCCTGAACCCTGCACTCTGTACGTAACGCACTCCTGAACCCTGCACTCTGTACATAATGCACTCCTGAACCCTGCACTCTGTACGTAACGCACTCCTGAATCCTGCACTCTGTACGTAATGCACTCCTGAATCCTGCACTCTGTACGTAATGCACTCCTGAATCCTGCACTCTGTACGTAATGCACTCCTGAACCCTGCACTCTGTACATAATGCACTCCTGAATCCTGCACTCTGTACGTAACGCACTCCTGAACCCTGCACTCTGTACATAACGCATTCCTGAACCCTGCACTCTGTACATAATGCACTCCTGAACCCTGCACTCTGTACATAATGCACTCCTGAACCCTGCACTCTGTACGTAACGCACTCCTGAACCCTGCACTCTGTACATAACGCATTCCTGAACCCTGCACTCTGTACATAATGCACTCCTGAACCCTGCACTCTGTACATAATGCACTCCTGAACCCTGCACTCTGTACGAAACGCACTCCTGATTTATTTGGGTACAGTGTTTCATGACCGAGCAATTGCCAGCTAAAGCAGCACAGTGCTAAAAGGCAAAAAATGCCCTTCTCATGAGGGCGATAAAACCTTTCAGAGGTCAAGTGGTTAAGGATGAACCCATCAAGGATATTCCTCGGTGTTCACAAAGACTGATATTTTTTATTCTCCTAGCAGCCAAAATTACCAATGACGGGGCATGGAGGAGACCTGCAGTTTCTTAAGCAAGGGTAGGAAGGGAGATCTCGTGGATAACAATACATGGAAATCATAAATGATACTTCTAACAAAAATCTGAGAAAACATGGAACCCATGGGCCCAGTACATTTGCAAAGGACTATGACCTCCCAATGAAGTTGCTCTAACGACATCTGATATTATCCAGATCTAATCTTGTCCTCTATCTCTCTCTGGCATTCTTTTCCCTCTTCCCTTTTTTCTTCCTGCTCCTCTTTCTTCCTCTGCTCACGGTTCTCCTTACTTATAATACTTTGAAAGGAACAAAGTACATGCAGGTTTCATTAAAGCATTGTTCTGATTTCATGTTCTGTACGTACGACCTTCCTGAGACGAGCATTCTTTGCTTATACTGTATATAAAGCATGAGTATAAAAAGGAAACACTATAACATTCACCCAAACCCATTACAAGTTCCCTTTAAGTCCTCATGCACACGGGATGTTTTTACAGCGGCTGTTTTGGCTTTTGGTGTTTTTTTTCTACAGCCAGTAAACCCCCCAGCATGTTATCCTATGTGTCCATGCACACATAGGCTTTAATCAGTGTTTTTTGACTGGGGCGTTATTTGGTTGAGAAAAAATCCCCAGAACTAGCGGGTTTCTAGAGGAGTTTTTTAGTTGTTAACCATTTCAATACCGGGCAATTTTACACCTTCCTGCCCAGGCCATTTTTCAGGTTTCAGCTCTCTCACACTTTGAATGACAATTGCGCGGTCATACAACATTGTACCAAAACTAAAATTTTATCATTTTCTTCACACAACTAGAGCTTTCTTTTGGTGGTATTTAATCACCACCGGGGTTTTTATTTTTTGCTAAATTATCAAAAAAAGACAGAAAATTTTGAAAAAAACACATTATTCTTTGTTTCTGTTATAAAAGTTTGCAAATAAATAATTGTTCTTCATAAATTTAGGCCGAGATGTATTCTGCTACATGTCTTTGGTGAAAATAACCCAAATTAGGATGTATTTTTTAGTTGGTAGGAAAGTTATAGAGTTCACAAACTATGGTATAGATCTGAATATTGATCAATCCTGAAGTACTGACAGCCAATCTAATTTCTTGAGGTCCAAGAATGTCAGAACAGTACAGATATCCCCCAAATGACCCCTTTTTGCAGAGTAGACAGTCCGACGTACTTCATAAGAGGCATGGTGAGTTTTTTGAAGTTGTATTTTTTTTGTCATAATTTTTCGGAAAATTAAAATTTTGTGGACACTAACATAATATTTTTTGGCACTTTATTTAAATTGATTATTCACTACAATTTTATTTGTAACATGTACTGAATGAGTTGTTTGATTTGCGCTGTTTGTTTATTTATATTTTTAGTAGTATACAATGGATGGCATGAATGAAGCCATCCATTGTATACAACTGTCATGTGACCTGCTGTGATTGGTCACAGCAGGTCACATGGTACGGCAACGGGGCCGATACTCAGATCTGTCATTGGCCGTGTCCGAGGTACACGGCTGGTGACAGATCGCGCCGCTGCGCGGCTCTGCAAGCACGAAAAGTGCGCATGTGCGGGAGGATGCCATTTGGCATCCAACCCAGAAGTCCAGTACATTTTGCCGGCCGCCTTTTGGCTATTGGCCGGGAGTGTATTGGTTAAAACACGGCAAACGCGGCCTTTTTTTGAGCAACATTTTTAAATTTGTGTAAAAAATGCCAAAATAAAGCGCGGCTAAACACTAATGCAAAAAACGCTAAAAAAAGCTGAAAAACGGGCCCTTTTAACGCAACTTTACACAGCTAATGCTACCAGCATTATTAAAACAGAGTTCCAGCTGTTTTTGTGTTTATTAAAAGTCAGCAGCTACTAAAACTGTAGCTGCTGACTTTCCATAAATACACACTTACCTGTCCCAGGGTCCAGTGATGTTCTCACCCACGCTGTCCTTTCTCTCTTTCTTCTCTCCCCAGCATCTCAGCTGTGGGCACCAGGCTGTGACAGCTTGTGGCTTCACAGACGAGTGCCCACTACGTATGCGTGGGTCACGCTACCAGGAGACTGTGGGAGGGAGGAGGGGGCCGAACTTCCGGCTCACTTCGTCATGACGAACTGAGCCAGAAGTGGGAGTGGGTACCTGTCAAAACCAGGTATCTGCCCCCCCAAAAGATGCCAGTGGACGGGGGTGGAGGCAAACAAATGGAGCTTCCACTTTTGGGTGGAACTCCGCTTTAAAACGCCCAGTGTGCATAGAGCCTAAAGCTGAATTTCAAGAAAACAACTAAAACTTTCCTGCTGTTGTAATTCAATCAGCTCTGTTTTGGGCACCAATTCACAAAAAGAACATTGGGGAACTGGAGAAAGTACAGAGAAGGGCAACCAAACTGATAAGAGGCACGGAGGTACTCAGCTATGAGGAAAGATTGGAGGAACTGAATATATTCTTTCTTGAGAAGAGGAGATTAAGGGGGGAATATGATCACCATGTATAATACATACGGGGGGATATGATCTCCATGTATAATACATAAGGGGGGATATGATCTCCATGTATAATACATAAGGGGGGATATGATCTCCATGTATAATACATACGGGGGGATATGATCTCCATGTATAATACATACGGGGGGATATGATCTCCATGTATAATACATACGGGGGGATATGATCTCCATGTATAATACATAAGGGGAGATATGATCACCATGTATAATACATACGGGGGGATATGATCTCCATGTATAATACATAAGGGGGGATATGATCTCCATGTATAATACATACGGGGGGATATGATCTCCATGTATAATACATAAGGGGGGATATGATCTCCATGTATAATACATAAGGGGGGATATGATCACCATGTATAATACATAAGGGGGGATATGATCACCATGTATAATACATAAGGGGGGATATGATCTCCATGTATAATACATAAGGGGGGGTATGATCACCATGTATAACACATAAGGGGGATATGATCTCCATGTATAATAAATAAGGGGGGATATGATCTCCATGTATAATACATAAGGGGGGATATGATCTCCATGTATAATACATAAGGGGGGGTATGATCATCATGTATAACACATAAGGGGGGATATGATCTCCATGTATAATACATAAGGGGGGGGTATGATCAACATGTATAATACATAAGGGGGATATGATCTCCATGTATAATACCAGGGGAGGACTGACAACTCATGGGGCCCCCAGGCAACAGGGGATCATGGGGCCCCTGTGTCCTTGCCCAAACTCAAAAAGCCTATGAGAAAGGTAACAGGGGCATCTCATGGGGCCCCCTACTGACCCTGGGCTCTCGGGCAGTGCCCGAGTTTCCAAATGGTCAGTTTGCCCCTGTATAATACATAATGGGAGATATGATTTCCAAGTATAATACATAAGGGGGGATATGATCTCCATGTATAATACATAAGGGGGGATATGATCTCCAAGTATAATACATAAGGGGGGATATGATCTCCAAGTATAATACATAAGGGGGATATGATCATCATGTATAATACATAAGGGGGGATATGATCTCCATGTATAATACATAAGGGGGATATGATCATCATGTATAATACATAAGGGGGGATATGATCTCCATGTATAATACATAAGGGGGGATTTGATCTCCAAATATAATACATAAGGGGGATATGATCTCCATGTATAATACATAAGTGGGATATGATCTCCATGTATAATACATAAGGGGGGATATGATCTCCAAGTATAATACATAAGTGGGATATGATCTCCATGTATAATACATAAGGGGGATATGATCTCCATGTATAATACATAAGGGGGGATATGATCACCATGTATAATACATAAGGGGGGATATGATCACCATGTATAATACATAAGGGGGGATATGATCTCCATGTATAATACATAAGGGGGGATATGATCTCCATGTATAATACATAAGGGGGATATGATCTCCATGTATAATACATAAGGGGGGATATGATCACCATGTATAACACATAAGGGGGGATATGATCTCCATGTATAACACATAAGAGGGGGATATGATCTCCATGTATAATACATAAGGGGGGATATGATCTCCATGTATAATACATAAGGGGGGATATGATCTCCATGTATAACACATAAGGGGGATATGATCTTCATGTATAATACATAAGGGGGGATATGATCTCCATGTATAATACATAAGGGGGGATATGATCTCCATGTATAACACATAAGGGGGATATGATCTTCATGTATAATACATAAGGGGGGATATGATCTCCATGTGTAATACATAAGGGGGATATGATCTTCATGTGTAATACATAAGGGGGGATATGATCTCCATGTATAATACATAACGGGGGATATGATCTCCATGTATAATACATAAGGGGGGATATGATCTCCATGTATAATACATAAGGGGGGATATGATCTCCATGTATAATACATAAGGGGGATATGATCTCCATGTATAATACATAAGGGGGGATATGATCACCATGTATAACACATAAGGGGGGATATGATCTCCATGTATAACACATAAGGGGGGATATGATCTCCATGTATAATACATAAGGGGGGATATGATCTCCAAGTATAATACATAAGGGGTGATATGATCTCAATGTATAATACATAAGGGGGGATATGATCTCCATGTATAATACATAAGGGGGGATATGATCTCCATGTATAATACATAAGGGGGGATATGATCTCCATGTATAATACATAAGGGATGATATGATCTCCATGTATAATACATAAGGGATGATATGATCTCCATGTATAATACATAAGGGGGGATATGATCTCCATGTATAATACATAAGGGGGGGATATGATCTCCATGTATAATACATAAGGGGGGATATGATCTCCATGTGTAATACATAAGGGGGGATATGATCTCCATGTGTAATACATAAGGGGGGATATGATCTCCATGTATAATACATAACGGGGGATATGATCTCCATGTATAATACATAAGGGGGGGATATGATCTCCATGTATAATACATAAGGGGGGATATGATCTCCATGTGTAATACATAAGGGGGGATATGATCTCCATGTGTAATACATAAGGGGGGATATGATCTCCATGTATAATACATAAGGGGGGATATGATCTCCATGTATAATACATAAGGGATGATATGATCTCCATGTATAATACATAAGGGATGATATGATCTCCATGTATAATACATAAGGGGGGATATGATCTCCATGTATAATACATAAGGGGGGGATATGATCTCCATGTATAATACATAAGGGGGGATATGATCTCCATGTGTAATACATAAGGGGGGATATGATCTCCATGTGTAATACATAAGGGGGGATATGATCTCCATGTATAATACATAACGGCGGATATGATCTCCATGTATAATACATAAGGGGGGATATGATCTCCATGTATAATACATAAGGGGGGGATATGGTCACCATGTATAACACATAAGGGGGGATATGATCTCCATGTATAACACATAAGGGGGATATGATCTCCATGTATAATACATAAGGGGGGGATATGGTCACCATGTATAACACATAAGGGGGGATATGATCTCCATGTATAACACATAAGGGGGATATGATCTCCATGTATAATACATAAGGGGGGATATGATCTCCAAGTATAATACATAAGGGGGGATATGATCTCCATGTATAATACATAAGGGGGGATATGATCTCCATGTATAATACATAAGGGGGGATATGATCTCCATGTGTAATACATAAGGGGGGATATGATCTCCATGCATAATACATAACGGGGGATATGATCTCCATGTATAATACATAAGGGGGGGATATGATCACCATGTATAATACATAAGGGGGGATATGATCTCCATGTATAATACATAAGGGGGGATATGATCTCCATGTATAATACATAAGGGGGGATATGATCTCCATGTATAATACATAAGGGGGGATATGATCTCCATGTATAATACATAAGGGGGAATATGATCTCCATGTATAACACATAAGGGGGATATGATCTTCATGTATAATACATAAGGGGGGATATGATCTCCATGTATTATACATAATGGGGGATATGATCTCCATGTTTAATACATAAGGGGGGATATGATCTCCATGTGTAATACATAAGGGGGGATATGATCTCCATGTATAATACATAACGGGGGATATGATCTCCATGTATAATACATAAGGGGGGATATGATCTCCATGTATAATACATAAGGGGGGATATGATCTCCATGTATAATACATAAGGGGGATATGATCTCCATGTATAATACATAAGGGGGGATATGATCTCCATGTATAATACATAAGGGGGGATATGATCTCCATGTATAATACATAAGGGGGGATATGATCTCCATGTATAATACATAAGGGGGGATATGATCTCCATGTATAATACATAAGGGGGGATATGATCTCCATGTATAAATACATCAGTAGTTCATATAGTGAACTCGGTGTAGAGTTATTCACCCTGAGGTCATCACAGAGGACAAGGGGGCACTCTTTACGTCTGGAGGAAAAGAAATGTAATCTCCAAACATGATAGCAATTGTCAGTTAAAGTAACGCAGCGCCGTATCGCAAACAATGGCCTGGTCAGGAAGGGGGGTAAATCCTCAGGAGGGTACGTAGTTAAATATTTTATAAGCTCACCTGGAGAACGAATATTATTATAATTTGCTGGAAATAATAGTGTCTGCCCCTTACATTCTCAGTATATGTGTGAAGGTTAGTACATTGCAAAATTTAGATCTCATGAACTAAGTAGACTTGATATTTAGTAGACGGAAATCTCTAACCTATTGCAGGCGGCTGGAAGGTGTCAGATTAGCTAATATCAAGACTTACTGCTGACCTGACCGGAGAGAAGACCATTGATCCTGGATAATCAAGATCTCATTAGCTGAACTCTGTTCATCACACAGTACAAATAATGATTATTGAAAGGTGATAAATCCGCTGACATCCAATCATTTAGCAGCTGAAGAGGAAATCAAGTAAAAAAAAAAAAAAAACAATTATAAAAAGCATCAATTAGGTGTAAAACCTTTTTCTTTCTGTACAGAGAATCGATTCTTTCAGGGTCCTATCTTGTACAATGTCGATGTTTTACATTTAAAGCCCAATACTGCTTTTTAAAAATGTTTTAGGCTAGGTTCACACCTATGCAGGTTGCGTTTGAGCTGTTTCTGCATTGCATTTTTGCACTTGTGTTTTTTACGCATTTTGCGTTTTTTTTTTCATTTTTTAAAATTTTTCTTGTTGCTAAGCAGATTCAAAATGCAAAATGCATAAAAAAACGCAGCAAAAACACAATACATGCTTTTCTGCAGCCTTTCTAATGAAGTCTATAGAAACAAAAACGCAACTTTTTGCATTAAAAAAAGTCCCTGACCCTTTCCAAAAAACATGTCGGGTGAAAACGCACAGGTGTGATCATGTCCCATAGGAAATCATGTTAAATGGACCGTACTGCGTTTCTGCAAAACGCTGCAGAAACGCTTAGGTGTGAACCTAGGGTTGAAACCATATTCTAGCTTTTCGAAATCTAAGAAAAAATTTGCTTTGGGTGCAATACTCACCTCCTTTATAACGATGTCCCCCACCAGTCTGTGGTCCTCTTCAGAGTTGGATGACTCCCAGCATCATTCAGCCCACACTTTAAGCGATATTCACCACTTGCCCTCCAGAGGCTTTACCCCCCTTCCTGACCAGGTCATTTTTTGCGATACGGCACTGCGTTACTTTAAGTCCTCATGCACACGGGACGTTTTCATACTGCTGGTAACGTTAGCTGTGTAAAGTCACGTTAAAAACTTGAGTTTTTCAGCTTTTTTTAGTATTTTTGCATTAGCGTTTAGCAGCGTTTTCCCAAATTTGCGTTTTTAGCGTTTTTTAGAAAAAAAAATTGGGGGGTCAAAAAAGTCCAAAAACGCTGATTTGCAGTGTTTTACCGCTTTTTTGTTTTTAGCATTTTTCAGCGTTAGAGCGTTTTTACAGCTAAAAAACTTCTCTAGAAACCCGCTAGTGCTGGGTTTTTTTCCAGCCAAAAAATGTCCCAGCCAAAAAACGTTGATTACAGTCTGTATGTGCATGGACACATAGGATAACATGCTGGGGGGGTTTACTGGCTGTAGAGAAAAACATCAAAAGCCAAAAACAGTAGCTGTAAAAACATCCAGTGTGCATGAGGACTTACTGACAACTGCGCGGTCATGCAACGCTGCACCCAAATTAAATTTATGTCCTTTTTTCCCACAAATAGAGCTTTCTTTTGGTGGTATTTGATCGCCTCTGTGTTTTTTATTCTTTGCACTATACAAAAAAAAGACTGATAATTTTGAAAAAAAAAAACAATATTTTTGACTTTTTGCTATTAAACCTGTTCAGTATAAAAATGTAAAAAATAAAATTTCGTCATAAATTTAGGTCAAAATGTATTCTGCTACAAATCTTTGCTGAAGAAAAAAATCCCAGCGTGAATTAATTGGTTTACGTGAAATTTATAGCGTTTACAAATGGCAGTATATACAGTATACTGGAATTTTTATTCCTATTTTTTTTATACTAGTAATGGCGGTGATTAGCAACTTATACCGAGATTGAGGGACTGCGGCAGGCATTCTGACACTGGGGGGGGGGACTGACTAACTGCCACTGACATCCCAATGACACTAATACAGTGATCAGTGCTAATAAAAAGCACTGACACTGTACTAATGACACTTGGCAGGAAGGGGTTAACATCTGAAGCGATCAAAGGGTTAACTGTGTGTGTTTTATTAGGGAGAAATGCTGTTTTGTATCTCTCAACCAGGGGCAGACTGACCATTTGGAAACTCGGCCCGAGGGCCCGGGGTCAGTAGGGGGCCCCATGAGATGCCCCTGGTACCTTTTTCATAGGCTTTTTTGAGTTTTGGCAAGGACACAGGGGCCTCATGATCCCCTATTGCCCGGGGGGCCCCATGAGTTGTCAGTCCGCCCCTGCTCTCAACTGTCATCTGATCCAATCTATTGGACAGATGAGGAATGGATTTCCATCTGTCTGTTTTAGGCGAACACATCTAACACTTTCCTCCCCCCATATTAACAATGCTGATGTCCAAAGCTGCCCCCTTTGCTCTTTCATCCAGAGTGGAGGCACTCTCATACAGGAGGTGTATTACTGGCTAGATCACCAGGTGGAAACGGAGTGAAAAAGAAAACTAACGCAACCAACACATTTAATGATTGGTAAACTGCAATATATAAAATTTTGGTTTTGTGTTTAAGCCCTGGTTCACACTGGTGCAGTGCGGAATTTATAAAGATAAAATGCAGCGCTGTGTGGTGTTGCCCTAATATAGGCAACAATAATGATATAGAAATAAAACCAAACATGAAATTATGGAATTTGAATCATAAATAAATAAAATGCAGTCCTGTAATGGTGCTCGTTGTTTTCCAGTGCAAATGATAGAAATGCGCACTAACCAGAAGCGTATTGGTAATACGCATGTGTATAAAATATCCTGAAGAATCCCCTCTCTTTCTGGTCAGAAAATGGATAGGAGCTGGAAAGTATGGAGATGAAGCGCCCTCGTTTGGTGAAGATGAAATCCCACAGGCCAGAGATATCCTTGCAGAGTTGTGTGGAGTAGGAAATTCCCCTTCTCTGGAGCTGGTACAAGGGTCACTCTGAGGCTGCAAACATTGAAAGGCTGTCTTATATTGCAGTCTGTGAGAAGCCCCTGGACACACAGAAGCTTTATCAGTTTGTCCTTTAAGTTTGGTGGGAGGGGCTCTATCTCTGACTCGTATCGCGCTAGGTTCCTCGAAAGGCAAATCAGACACATTAAAATCCTATTAGTACAGCAGTTTCCCATGTGCTATGAGTGTACTAGGGGACTCGGGTGTACCAAGAAGGCGTCAAAACCGGAAGTGCATCACCGCTGAAACCGCTGAATTTGCAGCGTTTTCAGTGCGTATTCCGCACTTCATCAGAATCGCACCCCGTTCATGTGAACCACTGCTGGTGTGTATGTTAAGTTAACAACACCCCAAAAGTGGTCCGCAGAACGCAGTGCGATGTGCAGAATCAGATCACATAGATGTGAAAACCCAAGTCATCTGATTCTAGTGCGGACCAAGAAAAGGGTCCTGCATGTTTTTGGTGCGGGTGCTGTGCAAATAGACCCATACAAAATGTATGGCTCCGATCGCACCGCACAGAATTCGCATGTGATTTACACAGGAATGCTTTGCGGTTCCTGTGCAAATCACATGCGATATACTGCACCACACATATGTGAATCCTGTGTGCTGTATGAAGGGGGGTGTGCCTTTTCCCTCCAATCAGTGCGGGTGCGGTGCGAATAGTCATACAAAATGTACAGCTTCAATCGCACCACACACAAATCGCATGTGATTTGCACAGGAATGCGGTGCAGTTCATGTGCGAATCACATGCGTTAAACCACACCGCACATATATGAATCCTGTATGCTGTATGAAGGTGGGTGTGTCTCTTCCAATCAGCTCTCACAGCTCTCCTCACTGAGATCTGAAGAGTTTAACTTTAGCTCTCCACCTCCTGCTTTCTGAAAGCTCAGACAAGCTGTGTAAATTTTAATGGCTGTAGAGAAGAGAGAACTACAGATAAACAGGTACATCTTATGTAGGGGGATTCATTTAATCCCCGGGTATAGCCAGAGGCCAGTCACTTCACTGGGCATACATATGAGTTGACAACCACTTTAAGCCCACGTGGACCACATGCGATGCAGGGCCTCTGTGATTCAAGAACTGAAATCCAATTAATGAAATGGGTGAGCCAGGGACAGTCAAGCTGGGAGGAAAAGGGTGAGATTGGGCAGCACAGTGGCTAAGGGGTTAGCACTTCCACCTGGCAGCACTAGGGTCATTGGTTTAAATCCCAACCACGGCACCACCTGCCTGGAGTTTGCATGTTCTCCCTGTGCCTGCATGGGTTTCCTCCGGGTAATCCGGTTTCCTCCCACACTCCAAAGACATACTGGTAGGATAATTGGCTCCTGTCTAAATTGGCTCTAGTATGTGTATGTATGAATGTGAGTTAGGGACCTTAGATTGTACACCCCTTGAGGGTTAGGGACTGATGAATGTACAGTATATATGTAAAGCGCTGCGTAAATTGACGGAGCAATATAAGTACCTGTAATAAATAATGCTGGACATCCTCCAGCCTGGAAAGAGGCTTTATCTGACTTTCTGCAGCTTCTAATCCACACTGTGAGACATTCACAGTGTGCAGTGAGTTCAGACAAAGCCATTTCAGTCCAGTAGAGGAGCTGGCACAATGGCTAAAAGGAAAGTTTGACATGCCTCAGCTATGTTCTGCCTGAAACCGACAGGGAATGCTGAGACTTGTAGCTCCGCAGAAGCAACCGAAGAAGCAATTCATCATAGCCTAGAAGAAGAGAAAAGTGTAAAAAAGGTAAAGCGTAATGGCTGTAGACCCGGAGCATTCATTGCCCCTCCGATGAGGTGACTAATTCACATTACTATTAAGGAGTTTTGCCTTAGCGACGCGGCATGCATGCTCCTCGGCTACGGTTTGTGATTTATCCTTTTGTAAAATCCAATTACACTGCAAGGGAACACAATGCAATCTATCAGCCAGGGCTCGGTGGGATAAACAAGCCACAGTCAATAGTGTTAGCAGCCATTATTAGAACAGGGCACCACATGACATTTCTCTGCGCCGAGCAGGAAAGCAGGAGTTATGGATTTGGCAATTTTCATATGAATATACACGGAAAATCATTATGATGGAACTATATCATCCTCAGACTACTGAATGATACTATTTGCTGGGAATGCTTCCTCCCTTTTAGATTTTTCGGTTCGGAGGCACTTTCTTTCCTCCGGCTATGATGACTTGAACACAGTAACGATCAAGAGAATGAGCAAAATAAAAAAAAACTCGCCAGGCTGATTTATAAAAATTGACCTGTATTTAAAGCTTTTGCCTGTAGCGACCAATTGTGTTTCGCTTTTCATACTCTGTGAAAGAGAAACAAAGAATTTAAAGCTGACCCCCCTAGTCTTCTCTTCAGTCTTGCACAGTAGGACAGACAGAACTGGGACAGGTTCATCCAGTCAGGGCTGAGGATAAGGGAGTACCACCAGTGCTCCAGTAGGGGGCCCAAGCCAGCAGGGGCGCAGGCAGCTGTGTGAATTGTATGTGGGCAGGGAGGGCGATCGGCATGGCAGGGGGACGATTACTGGAACCAATCCCCTGTATGGCTCTCTGCAGCAGCTGAAAGCTGGCTACTTCTCCTCTCCCTCCCTAGCTTCCAGCTGCTGCAGAGAGAGCCATACAGCAGTTTGGTTCCAGTAATCACCCCCCTGCTGCGCCAATCACCCTCCCTGCCCGCATCCGATTCAACTAGCTGCCTGGGCCCCCTGCTGGCTCTCTCTGCAGCAGCTGAAAGCTGGCTTCTTCTCCTCTCCCTCCCTCTGGCTTTCAGCTGCTGCAGAGAGATCCATACAGGGGTTCGATTCCAGTAATCATCCCCCTGCCATGCTGATTGCTTTCCCTGTCCACATCCGATCCTCCCAGCTGCCTGAGCTCCCTGCTGGCTCCCTATGCAGCAGCTGAAAGCTGGCTTCTTCTTCTCTCCCTCCCGCTGGCTTTCAGCTGCTGCAGAGAGAGCCATACAGGGGATCGGTTCCAGTAATTGTCCCCCTGCCGTGCTGTTCGCCCTCCCTGCCCACATCTGATTCACCCAGCTGTCAGGGCCCCCTGCTGGCTCTCTCTGCAGCAGCTGAAAGCTGGCTTCTTCTTCTCTCCCTCTCGCTGGCTTCCAGCTGCTGCAGAGAGAGCCATACAGGGGTCTGGTTCCGTTAATTGCCTCCCTGCCATGCCAATTACCCTCCCTGCCCACATCTGATTCACCCAGTTGCCTGAGTCCCCTGCTGGTTCTCTCTGCAGCAGCTGAAAGCTGGCTTATTTTCCTTTCCCTCCCTCTGGCTTTCAACTGCTGCAGAGAGATCCATACAGGGGTTTGATTCCAGTAATCATCCCCCTGCCATGCTGATTGCTTTCCCTGTCCACATCTGATCCACCCAGCTGCCTGAGCCCCCTGCTGGCTCTCTATGCAGCAGCTGAAAGCTGGTTTCTTCTTCTCTCCCTCCCGCTGGCTTTCAGCTGCTGCAGAGAGAGCCATACAGGGGATCGGTTCCAGTAATTGTCCCCCTGCCGTGCTGTTCGCCCTCCCTGCCCACATCTGATTCACCCAGCTGCCTGGGCCCCCTGCTGGCTTTTTCTGCAGCAGCTGAAAGCTGGCTTCTTCTCCTCTCCCTCCCACTGGCCTTCAGCTGTTGCAGAGAGAGCCATACAAGGGATCAGTTCCAGTAATCATCCCCCTGCAATGTTGATCACCCTCTTTGCCCACATCCTATTCACCCAGCTACCTGGGCCCCCTGCTGGCTCTCTCTGCAGCAGCTGAAAGAGAGCCATATAGGGAATCAGTTCCAGAAATTGCCCCCCGCCACACCTATCACCCTCGCTGTACAGCAATAGTGAGAATAAACTTTGCCTCTGGGTTGATGGTCAGTAGGAGGAGTAGTGCTCCACCATTGGTATTATTGGGAGAAACAGTGCCCCATCATTGGTATTTGTGGGAGGAATAGTGTCCCATTATTGGTATTGGTGGGAGGAATAGTGTCCCATCATTGGTATTGGTGGGAGGAATAATTTCCCATTATTGGTATTGGTGGGAGGAATAGTGCCCCATCATTGGTATTGGTGGGAGGAATAATTTCCCATTATTGGTATTGGGTATTGGTGGGAGGAGTAGTGCCCCATCATTGGTATTGGTGGGAGGAATAGTGCCTCATATCACTGGGAGGAATATTGCCCCAAGGGCTGGATAAAGGCTAGCAAAGGGCTGCATCTGGCCCTCAGGCCACAGTTTGGAGACCCCTGATCTAGGTTGATCAAAAGGTTAAGTGTGTGCCTAGCTATGTGCTTGGTGTACACTAGGTGGTGCTGGTTCAAAAGGAAGTGATGGATTGTGTTCCCAGCTCTGCAGGCACACAGGATCGATCACTTTCCCCTGTCACAACAGGGCTCTGTCTATGTAAACATAGGCACAGCTCTGTTCATCCTCCCTGCCCGACGATCTGTGGGTGACAGTTCACAGCATAAGCAATCCGCCAGCGGTGCATGTGCACTCTCCTGTGAGGCGGAGGTGAAAAATTGCATATATATACACGTGATTTTACACAGGAGAGCTGCCCTGTAGCAGTAAAACTGCTAAAGGGTGGATGTAAGGTCATTAAATCCCCGTTCTTCTTTGTACAGGGCTTCAGAGTGATTCACGGTGTAGGCAATGACCAATCAGAATCGCTCTGGCCCATCCTGAAAGCACTGTATAGAGAAGAAGTAGAACAGCGGGAATTAAAAATCTACAGGCCGCTGGACCAACTGTGGGGGCACTGACAGCTCAGAATTCCTGGAGGTAAGTACAGGGACTGGGGGATGGAGATAATGCACAGTGTTTGTTCACCTTTTTATTTTTTCTGTAAAGGTGAACTAACACTTTAATGTTAGTACGGACCTTCTTCTTATTCTAAAAAAAAAAAACTAGACAGAGTAGGATAGCATATTCTCAGGAAGCACACACCCACTGCACATGTGGAAGTTCTCTGGAATCTGACTGCAGCAGATAAAACAGGACTCGTACTAAGGTACTGTAAATGGACTTTCTTTCTTTAGCTGCGCTACTTAATGAGTAGTATTATCAGTTCATAGATTGGTTTTTACTTGTTGCAAGTGATTGCACTTATTTTGCATTTATTTTTAACATTTTGTCTGCATGACACCTTCAATTTATTTATAGATTCTCCTTTTGTCATAAAAATATAACAAGCTCTGCCATTAATTGCAAGGACATAATCTCCTTTGATTTGGAGCTATACGTCTGACTGAGAGGACTTGTCAGCTGTGCGGAACAAATTTCCAGCTAAATCTCTGCAAGCGGAATAGTCATCAAAAAAAGCAAATCTGTATTATCTAAGTGGTGACAAAACAAGGATGGAGCACAATTCTATTAAAGTTCCCTTAGAATTTGCTGACATCTGCTGAACTGAGGCCAATAACAATCCCCAGGCAGTGATTTATAAATAGCATACTTTTCTATAAAAGAAAGACAAAAATACATGGTACATACATTCTGTTTTCTTATGACTCATATTAGTATGGCCATGAGGAAGCAAATTAAAGAGGAATTAAATTCAAAAATAAAAAATTAAACCCTGTTTTTGGTAGAATAGACTTTGTGAACCTCTTCTGACAAAAAAAAAATTATTTCCTTTTTCTCCGAGCAGTTTATCTTTTTTGTGTACACTGCATGTGGTGTATACACAGCGCAGTGTACTTTCCCAACCCATTCCTGGTATCTGTGAAATGGGGAGAATAGAGCCGGTGCTGTGATCATGCACAGTCAAAAGTAAAAAATATAAGCCGTATTCCAAAAGCTAACTCTTCTATCTGTGTTGAATTTATCACAAAGAGACTGCATGCATTGTCTCCACGCAGAACTAACTTCATCGACGCGTTTCACTACTATGCTGAAATGCGTAAAGGAAGGTTGATTTATGGGTGGAAACATTAAAGTGACATGAAAGGCATCTTTAACCGCATGCCGCCCAGCCACTGTACAGCGGCAGGGCGGCACTCACAGGCAAAACCACGTTTTAAAACATGTGTTTTGTAAACAAATAGGGGGCGTGCGCGAGGTGCGCCGCCACCCTATTTGTCCCGCGGATCACCGCCGCAGATGTCAGTTGCCGGGTCACAGCCGCTCCTTAGCGGCTATGTCCCGGCGATCGGCTGCAAACAGTGACAGACAGCACAGCTGCAGTAGCTGTGCTGTCTGTCACTTCCCTGTCAGCTCGAGGATGAGCTGATCGAGAAAGAACAGTTTCTCTTTCTCGATCAGCCTTGTCCCGCCCAGTACACCCCCCCGCCCCCTAGTAAAACACTCCCCTCACTCCTATAACCCTTCCCTGCAAAATAAAGTTAACCCCTTCCTCCCCATTGCCATTAGTACAGTGTCAGTTTTTTTTTTTCGCACTGATCGCTGTATTAGTGTTTTTGGGGATGTCAGTGACCCCAAGTCAGTACCCCCCAATGTCAAAATGTCCGCCGCAGTCCCGCAGTCCCGCAGTCCCGCAGTCCCGCCATAAGTCGCTGGTCGCTGCCACAAGTCCCTGATCGCCGCCATAATTCGCTGATCGCCGCCATTATTAGTATAAAAAAAACCCTAAAAATCCCAGTATCTTTCCCGCCATTTGTAAACGCTATAACTTTCACGTAAACCAATTAATTTACATGTATTGGGGTTTTTTTTTTAGCAAAGACATGTCGTAGAATGCATTTTGGCAGAAATTTATGACTAAATTAGATTTTTGCATTTCTTTTACTGGACATGTTTTATAGCAAAAAGTCCAAAATATTGTTTTTTTCCTCAAAATTGTCAGCCTTTTTTTTTTATAGCGCAAAAAATAAAAACCGCACAGGCGATCAAATACCACCGAAAGAAAGCTAAATTTGTGGGGAAAAAAAGGATGTAAATTTCATTTATGTACCATATTGCATGACCGCACAATTGTCCGTTAAACTAGCGCAGCGCTGTATAGCAGAAAAATGGCGTAAGTTGCAGTATCTATACCATAGTTTGTAGACGCTATAACTTTCACACAAAGCAATCAATATACACTTATTGGGATTTTTTTTACCAAAAACATGGAGCAGAATACATTTTGGCCTAAATTTATAACCAACTTTGAGTTTACTATATATTTTTTATAGCTGAAAATAAAAAATATTGTTTTTCTTCAAAATTTTTGGCCTTTTTTTGTTTATAGCGTGAAAAATAAAAAGCGCACAGGTGATCAAATTACACCGAAAGAAAGCTCTATTTGTGCGAAAAAAGGACGTAAATTTCGTTTGGGTGTAGCATTGCATGACCGCGCAATTATCAGTTGAATTAGTGCGTCGCCGAGTAGCAAAAAGAGGCCTGGTCATTAAGGGGGTAAATCCTCTGGAGCTCAAGTGGTTAAAGCGGAGTTCCACCCAAAAGGGGAAGTTCCTCTTTGAAGATTGGTCCCTCGCTCACCATTAAGGATTGGCACCTTTGGGGAGCGGGGGGAGCGGGTACCCGAATTTGACAGGTACCCGCTCCCACTTCCGCTGCGATCTCCTAGGCGATCGGAAGTAGAAGATGTCCTCCTACCCTCCCTCCCCGAAGTCTTGTAGGACCCGTGACAGGTCCCAGAAGATGACGGGGCCATTCAGGAAGCGCAGCGCTACTTGCGCATGCGCACTCGGCTGTGAAGATGCCGACGCCTGGAATACAGGACGGCCGGTGAAACGGGCTGCGGTGGGGGCAACGTGGGATCGTGGGACAGGTGAGTGGCTGTTTTTTGTAGCTGATGACTTTTATTTTTTTTACAGAGTGAGTGGAACTCTGCTTTAAAAAAAAGTGTAACAAACATGTATATTTTGCACAGTGCAGCCTTGATCCTTCTCTTCTTGGGTCCCCTGCCACCACTCCTAGCCACTCCCTCCTGCTAAGTGCCCCCAGAGCAAGCGACTTGCTATGGGGGCACCCAAGCTGGCTCACTCCTGAGTCGTTGCTTTGCATGTCCATTTACACACAGAGCTGTGGCTCGGCCCTGCCCCCTCTCTCTCCTAATTGGCTCACTGGCTGTGATTGAACGTGATGGGACACAGGTAAGTATCCTGTGGGGCTGGGGGGACTGCTGCACATAGAATGCATGAAGGTAAAAGGCCCTGAGACTTTACAGTCACTTTAAAGTATGTAGTGTTTTTGTGACAAATTAAATATGGAAAGAAGAGCACCACTGCTTGGTGGTGAAACCCTTTAAGGAAGGTTGGTTCTAACCTTTCGTTGATGCATTTCACCACTGCTTAGTGGTGAAACCAGTCAAGGAAGGTTAGTTCTGGGTGGAGACATCAAGTCTTTTTTTTTTTTGACAAATTAAACACAGAAAGTAGAGCTACACTTGGGAATGCAGCGTATATTTGTTACGCATCATCAGTGGCCAAATGGTGGAAGATGGTGGCAGGCATAGGGATAACACTGAACTGTCATCACTGGAGGGAGGAAAAACACAGAGGTAAGTTTGCCATAATGGGTAAGTATGCTGCCCTTTCTTCAAACCACAGCTGTCTTTGACCTGTTCTTTGCAAATAGGTAATATATTGCAGTTTACTAAACCTTAGATGTGGTGGCTGCATTGGTTTTCTTTTTTTTGGCTTTTCTCCCTTTATTTTCACCCGGTGATCCAGCAAATAGCACACCTTCTGTCTCTGGGTGGCTACACTCTCTCCTCCACTGTACCTATGGAGGGAGTCATGGTTTTCCCCCAGGTTGGACAAACATATATTCCTCTGATCATGATTACATAGGGGCGGGGGGATTATTAGTTTATAGAAGAAAGATAAGATAGTGCTTTCAGATCAGCTCACAAGAAGAGACATTATAGCAAGATCAACAGATATTTTCTGTACTTGCTGAAAACATTCTTTCGTCTGAACAAAGGAAGTAAATGCAGTCGTCACATCTAAGGACTGTGTTTATTTCTGTTCTTGGGTTTAGATAGCATATTATATCTTTTTACAGAAAGAAAAAAACAGGTAGTGAAAAAATTTAAAAACTAGAAAAATAAAAAATAAAAAAAAATAAAAAGAAAATTAAAAAAAGTGACAGGATATTACTAATATTAGTATCGGAAGTATGTAACAGTGTGCAACACATGTAACAGAATGCAAACAAAACAGAAAAAAATAAAAGAGAAAAAACCATAAATAAAAAGAACACTAAATGAAATAAACTAAACTACCCTTAGGGCCCCGTTTACATCTTGTGATTTGGAATCACGAGCAGAATCTTGTCGATTCTTCCCATGTTTCCAAATCACACTATAATTGTGTCAAAAGATGTGATGTGCATTTGGCTGCCATTTATTCCTAATGGCACCCCAAATGTGGTGCAATTGTGCCACGCTTGTCACCGTGAAAAACCGTGTAGCAATCATGTGCACAGAGATGGACGCGGTTCAACCATTTTGGCTCCAACCTCCATCTTGGCAAAGGATCATCTATCTTGTACAAACATATCTCCCCTCATTCTCCCCCTCCCTCTCTGAGAGTCACAGTGACATTTGGTCTGTGTGTGTGTGTTGGAAGTGTCACAGGCCGGCCAGGGCACAGCAGAAGCTCCGAGCTATAAACCATCTTTGAGCTAGGTGCCGGGCCGGCTGGGAAGCTGAGCAATCTGGCACCTCGTACAAAGATAACCCAAGCCTTCCCCTGAGTTCAAAGACATTCCAGACGAGTAAGAACCTAGATAACACTTTTAAAATCCATTTTTCCCCTATGTCTCATATCTTAAAATATGAGAGCCTTACATAAAAAACAGGCATATCTTCAGATTGGCCACGAGAAGACAAACAGTTTGCTATGTCACTCTCCTTGACTGGAGTACATAGAAAAGCAGAAAATTACATCTCTTGAACCACTCAAGTATGTATTTCATATTGCATATCTAACCGTTCCTCAGATGCGTGGAATTGTACTTGTGTCTAGGAAAAGTTATGAGCCAAAATATGAGCTATGAGAGATTTTGGTTCTAGTTTGGGTCTCCGCCCAGACAATCCCTCCCCAAATGAGGCATTGGTCCTTGGCTTAAGAGACACCCCCTGCTGGGGGACAACAAAATAAGCTGTCAGGCCTAAGAGTGTGAGTTGAAGAATTCTCCCGTTTAACATCAGAACCAACTTGAGAGACGTGCCCTTTTGCTCGAAAACTTGATCCCAAGGCTGATTGGCAAGTACTTTAACCCTGTACCCTCCTTTCTGTTACCTCTTTGCTGTGCTATTGTTCTCTGTATATTTATATATACTGTATATTGGTTACATCTTTTCTCTGTAAATATTTTTATTGTACCCTTTTAGTAATAAATCTTTCTTTCTGAAAGTGTTGAACTGTTTCTATAGCTTGTTAATGCAACTTACGAATTCCTGCCTCTAAAAGAACGCTACTGTGTTTGTTTAACCCTCTGTATAACCTGTCTGCGGTGGCAGTGCTATACAGATAATTATCTCAACCATCATAGTGATTGCTGATATTGCCGAGTTTCCTTTCTCTGTGCAAAAAGGAGGTGGTGGCAGTGTGAAGGGCTAATTGCGTAATTAACCTGACCCAGTAACAATCGCATTCAGGCTGCCGGTACATCGATTTGTAGTCCATTAGCTGGAAAATCGTTGTGCAGGGTGCAGCTGGGCGTGGCATTGTTACGCACATGACATCACAGCATCAGATTGGCTAGTCCTTCGGTCACGAGTTTGGTGAGAAGGTCAGGGGTCTGAAGCGCGATCGTCACACTTTGTATTACTACTCTATGTGCACTGACACAGAATGGGCAAACTATGTCTTTAAATCGGAGTTCCGGCCCCTGGTTCCCCGCCCCCCCAAAATATTAAAAGTCAAAAATAGCTGCCTCCTCCCCCCCGATGGTGACAAATGTGACAGTAGAGGGGAGGAGGAGACAGAGAAGCTGAGCTTCCACTTTTGGGTGGAAATCCGCTTTAACCTATCTACCAAAGAGAAGCTCAGGCACGTCCAGACAGGAATCGGCCTGAGCTCTCCTGCTGGGAAGCTGTTAAAGTCGACAGCCAATCTTAAGCGATGGAGGCCTTCCCCTCCACAAAGCCACATGTATATACTTCTCTACCCCCAATCCTAGTGTGTCTTTTGTCAATGTAAAGCTGGCCATACACTAATAGAATTTTGTTCAAAACTTTACGTTTTTAGAACGTGCTTTGATTTTCTGATCACTAGTAAGGTCAAATTGACATTAGTTTCAACCGCACTGATACAAATTTTGAAGGAGTAAAATAGGGAATTTTTTTGACTGAACAAATTTCCAACAGTGTATGTAGTTTTTGTTTCGAGAAACTACATTTGTAGGCAGGTGCAGTCTGTATTCTCTGCTGCAGGTGGTGCTTGACCGCAGCAGCAATGTAGAGGGGAGTGGAAGTTGAGAGGAACTGGAGTTCTCTATGATTTCCTTGGTTACACAGGAGCAGTTATCTGATTGGATGCTCTTGTCCCATGTGACTCTGGTTGCCATCTTGGGTCAGGAAGAGTCTATTTAAGGCTCTGATCCCCAGTTTGGCGTGCTTTATGCGAGTGGCTAGTGTAGGAACAGGTTCCCTGTCTGCCAGGGACAGTGCTTAGCAATAATAAAAGGTTCCTGAGGAGTAGGGAGAGCGCATCTACCTCTACAGGAAACTTCTTCTTTGGGTTGGACCTGCCAGGTCGCATTCCTTGTGGCAGATGCAGGAGGCATCTTCGGGTGTTTAGACCGCTTTTGAAAAATTAGGACTCTGTGTGTTTACTGCTAGCCACACCATGCTGCACCTACCCCACACAATACATCAAACAATATTTATCAGCTCTTCGAATGTACTGTACATATGTTTATTCAAATATTCGTTATAAATCTACTAATTTATGGCCATCTTAGGTCTACACAGTTGAGTGAAGTAAGAAGGAGGCTGTGCAATTCAGTGTGGACATGAAAAGTAATTATGGTCATGGCTGCAGAAATACCACCCCCACTTGTAACTCTCTCCCACCACTGTGTTTGTCTATTGGAACCCTCAGAATTGCATACATTCAATTAGGTAAGGGAAAGCATTTGACTTATCATTCATCCCGGGACATAGTACTTGGTCCTGAGCAGGCAATCACCAAGCTCAAACATGTAGGGGAGAAAAAAAGCTCCTAAACCCTGAGTAAGCCAAGCCCCCAAAGATACCAACCATTTCCCGTAGACTGATTTGAACTAAATCCTGAGGTCCTAAATATGCATTTTGTGTCTTAGATGAGATGAGGGTGAGGCACTGGATATGGATCCTCTACCTCAAAAAAAAGTCCTTTCAGGCTTGGGTTCAAGGGTTCTCCACAAAGTGAGGGCCTCTTTAATTGGAGGTCACCTGAATTGATACGTTTATCTACAGTTGCAGCAGAAAGAGAAGCAAGCAAATGATCCAAGAGTCCAAAAATAAAAGATTGGTTCAGTAAATGACCACATAAAGGACAAAAAACCTTCAGGGGCCCAATGCTTGATTGGTGATTCATTGATTCAATGATTCTGGTCATACAATAAGCAAAGTGATTACGCCACTTGTGAGTCCGTAGACCATTTTACTATGCTTCAGGCCCAAGGATGGGGTACATCTATGGGCCCCAGAAACATACTGGCTGTTTGTTGTTCTTCCCATGGTCATTTAATAAACCAATAAATCAATATTAGACTATTGGATCATTTTTTTGACTCTCTTTCTAGTGCAACTGTATACTCTGTGACCTGACACCAGGCGCTGGATTGCTCATTCCAGCACCCATTGCCATTATCAGATAACTTGTGAACTAGGTGCCTGCAAAGAATGGGGAAAATCTATATCCAGTTCCTGTTTGTTGTCATGGAACAAAACAGTGCTGCAAGGGATATCCAGGATAGGATCCTTCAGTGTGCCCTACTGTGCTGTGCTAGTCTGAGGTCTGAAGGGGTAATGAATGAGGAAAGGGGAAAGAGGGGCTGAACTGGGGTCTTATCATTCATCGGGGCTGATCTGAGGGCTAAATGTTTAGTTGGGGTAGACTTGGGGTCTGAATGTCAAGGAGGGGTGGACCTGGGGTCTGAATGTCAAGGAGGGGCGGACCTGGGGTCTGAATGTCAAGGAGGGGCGGACCTGGGGTCTGAATGTCAAGGAGGGGCGGACCTGGGGTCTGAATGTTAAGAGGGCTGATCTGGGGTCTGAACTTAAGAGAGGACTGATCTATTTGTCCTTATTTAGGGTAAAGGGAAGGGTGTTATGGAGGGGAGAAGGAGGATCTGTGATCTCAATGTTACGGGGAGGCTGATCTAAGGTCTGAATTTAAGAGGCAATGGATCTATTTGCCCCTGTATAGGATAAAGTTAAGAGATTTGTGGAGATTTGTGGAGGGGGGAAGAAGGGCTGAATGTTAAGAGGGGGCTGATCTGGCATTTTAATGTTAAGAGGATGCTGATCTTTTTTCCCCTATTTAGGGTAAAGTGAAAGGATTTGTGGAAGGGGGCTGAATATCAGGGGGCTGATCTTGGGTCTGACTTTATTAGAGGACTGATCTATTTGTCTCTATTTAAGATAAAGTGAAGCAAGTTGTGGAAGGAGGAAGGCTGACTGATCAGGGGTCTGAATGTTAAGGGGGGCTGATCTGGCATCTACATTTAGGAGGGGGCTGATATTTTCTGGGGTCTGGGGTCTAAATATCAATAGGCTAATCTGGGATCTAAATGTCAAAGATAGCTGATCTATTTGGCCCCTATTTAGAACACAGTGAATGGCGCTGTGAAGGTCAGAGGAAGGAAGGGGGCCTGAACTTGGGTCTGAATGTTATGTGGGAACTGATCTGGGGTCTGAATGCTAAAGTGGGGGGCTGATCTCGGGTCACAATCTCAAGGATGGCTAATCCATTTGCCACTATTTGGGGCAAAGTAACAAAGTAACTTGCTTGACCAGTCCCCACCTGCTACTGTGCTCTTCAATACTGCCCCATCTTATCCAGCTGTCCTGAGCACTCCCCATTAGGTGACAATGCCCCCCACAAACCCCCAGATTATAGGACACCACATAAGTGTCTGCCTCTAGTGTGCAGATGGACGTTGCTCTTGAATAAAAATATAGCAGTTTCCGAATCACATAATTTTTCAACGTTCAGGGATGCTAACATATACATTTCAGAAGAACGCTTGTCCTTCACAAAGGATCAGCTTTCATTTTAGTCTTGCCTTTCAATCCATACCAAAATAAAAAACTAGAAAAGCATCCAAACCATGAGCAGGTCCCTTTTTGTTAGGCTGCCGTCTATATGAAGTGCGACTGTGCTTTTTAGACAAGCTGAGAGGCAGCTGACATAGTTTACCCCTTAAGGGTGACATCCCCTAGTTTGTAAAATGGAATGTCATTTGAAAGCTGTAGAATTTGTTTCCCCTTCGATAATTCTCAGCAAGCTCCATTTTTGTGTACCGCTTCAATTTGCCGGCTGGCTGTAGAAGAAAGATGCTACCTGCTTTGATGCCTTTGCCAGTCGACATGCAACAAACTGCAAAGGGGAAAATAAAGAATTAAAACTGCCTCTGGGCTTCCGAAGACTCCTGCTCAATGAAGCCTTACAAAAGCAACAGGAGTTTGAGCTTCTTGTTGTCTGGACCTAAGGTGTTAATGATAAACCTATCCAAAGATTAAAATCACACAGTACCAGGAAATCGAAATAAAAAAAAAAAATTCACACTGTTCCTTAAATACGAACCAAATAACAAGCTGCTACAGCCACAAAATAGTAAATAAAAAACGAATAAATTTTTTTTAAAGTTCTTTTAAAGTTTATGCAAAACTTATGAACCACTTTGTTACTGCGCTAATGCTGAATGACGGCCACAGTGCGGTCGTCCAGTTCTGGGAGGGTGTCATATGTCATGTGCCCCCAGTGGCGTGCCTCTGGCGCTGTCTGTGATCGCCGTGTCTTTTGGACACAACCAATCACAGTGGCCTTTTATCATATGATCAGCTATGTCCAATCACAGATGACCACCATGTAAATACACTCACGCTGTCACAGACACCCCCCTCACCCCAGGGCCCACTGCTGTCTCTCTCCACCAAACTCCCATTCTCTCACCGGTTCTAGAAGTGCCCTCCTGCTCCCTCTCTCTGTCTCTGCCAGTCTCTCTCCTCTCAGGACTGGACTCACTTACTCCATCTTGGGTCCAGGGCTTCTGCTAGAAATACCGGGGCCCCGTACAGCCTACCTGACAGAGCCCTCCCCCTGCGAAATATGAAAAAGATATTATCACTAAAAATACACGAAAATCATTATTAGCAGACACAAACATAACATAACTTACAACATTCCTGCTAAATATAAAAGATAAAACTGTACTGAGGTAATAAATAAAGCTTTTCTAGTACAAATCCCCCCCAGCCCCACTCCCAGTAAAAATCTCCCCTACCAGCACAAATCCCACCCCAAACCTTCCTCCCAGCACAAATCCCTCCCCCCATCCCACCTCAATCCCTCCTCCTAGAACAAATCTCACCCTATTTCCTCCTCCTAGCACAAATGCCCCCAAACCCCTCTCTCAGCACAAATCCCCCCCAATCCCTCCTCCCAGCACAAATGCCCCCAAACCCCTCTCTCAGCACAAATCCCCCCCAATCCTTCCTCCTTGCACAAATCCCCCCATCCTCCCTCCCAGCACAAATCCCACCTCAATCCCTCCTTCTATAACAAATCGTACCCCATTTCCTCCTCCTAGCACATTTCCCCCCCAATCCCTTCTCCCAGCACAAATGGCCCCCAAACCCCTCTCTCAGCACAAATCCCCCCCAATTACTCCTCCTAGCACAAATCCCCCCAAACCCCCCTCCTGCCACAAATGCCCCCAAACCCCCCTCCCAGGACAAATCCCCCCATTTCCTCCTCCTAGCACAAATCCCCCCAATCCCTCCTCTTAGTGTAAAAATTTCCCCTTGTCCGTCCACAAATTCACAACCACCTGACAGTTAACCTTCCCAGCACAAATTCTTTCTCCCTACTATAATCCCCCCCCAGCACAAATCCCCCCCCCCTCCAAGCACAAACATTCTTCCCACTCCCCCCTCCTGGCTCAAACCCTCCTACTAACAAATATTCCCCCCATTCCTCCTTCTACCAAATACCACCCCCCCCACATCCCCATTACACTTCCCAGAAATGGTGGAGAGGAAAGAGCCAGGAGGAGGTGTGCTGTGCTGTTCTCTCCAGGCTCTCCCTCTTGTCAGAACAGCACTCGTCCATGCAGCACATGAGACAAGATCGAATCGGACTGTACACACGCACAGCATAATTACCGCCCCCTACCTCCTCCAAGGGCTGCTCATCTCCCGGCAGCAGGAAACGTGGGTAGGGGGTGGTAATCATACTGTATGTATGCAGTCCGAGTTCTGAGAGCACAACACAATGCACCTCCTCCTGGCTCTTTCCTCTCCACTATTTCTCCTCTATCTGCTCCAGGCTGTCCCCTTGTCCTGGCTCTGAGTGCAGGCGGAGGTGGGGAAGGAGCTCAGCGGCCACTCAGGAACAACAGGGCACCCCCTTGATCCAGCCAGGTCTGTTTCTTTCTCCAACAGGAGAAAGCAGACAGGAGGGAGAGGAGGAGAAACTGGCTTTCAACTGTTGGAGGGAGAGATACATCGCATCGTTCTGCAATTGTCCTCCCCCACCCCACCGATCCTACTGCTGTCTGGGCCCCCTACAGGAGTACCGGTGGTACCCCTTTAATGGCGGCCCTGCATGGGTCAGTCCGCCCTTGCTCACAAAGGTCCCTTCTTTCGGGGAAGAGGGGTGCGCCGGCCCCCTAAAAATTGCCACCCTAGGTGAACGCCTTGTTTGCCTCACAGTAAATACACCGCTGGCTTATCCTTTTAGAAGAATCAAATACAGTACTTTCCATTAAGCTGCTGGGGGTTTATTGTATTCATATAATGTATTTGTTTGAGTACGGGGAATCCTCCCTGTCATTTAGGTTAGAGGTAAGGGCAGGAAGCAGTGATAGGGGAACAAGCTAAGGTCAAAGCAGGCAGGCACAATTGTAAATTGTTATCAAAAAGTTAACCACAAATATCAAGTAGTCAGACAAGTAGCAAGAGGCACCTGTTGTCAGGCACTGATTGAATTTTCTGAACTCCATGGAAACATTCTTAAACCTTCACGCAGGGTTGTACCTCTGTATGCATGAACATGTTTAAGTACTGGTGTATACCTGCATACAGGGCTGCTGTTTGAAACCACGGGGCCCCCTACAGCCAACCTGACGGGGCCACCCCTACCCCCTAAAACAACCAACAGTTTCCTATGCTTCAGTTATGAATGATCACAGTGAGTAATCGGTACCAATCACTCATTTTGTTCATTCAGGAAAGAAAGGCGATTGTAATTGTGACATATTTCCATTCCATCCTGAAGGATCCTATTGTGTGCTTGCAGCTGCCGGTGAGAAGGAGAGGAGGGAAGCTGGCAGCACTGCGGGGGGTGAGGGCACACATCGGGGGCCTGGGCAGCAGGGGGAAACATATGATGCACAGGGAAGGTGATGGGTGCAGAAGGGGAGGAGGCAATTACTATAACTGATCCCCTGTATGGCTCTTTGCAGCAGCTGAAAGCCAGCGGGAGGGAAAGGAGAAGAAGCCAGCTTTCAGCTGCTGCAGAGAGAGCCGTACAGGGGATCGTTTCCAGTAATTACCCCCTCCGCTATGTCAATCACCCTCCCTGCCCACATCCGATTCATCCCCCTTGCCTGGGCCCCCCTGCTAGCCTGGGCCCCGTACAGGAGGACTGATGATACCCCCTTGTCCACGGCCCTGCCTGCATACACCTGTGCACAGCCAGTGATTTCTATGGCCAGTTGTACGCAGCATCTGAGGCTTCTGAGCAGACAAATATGCCTAATTGTTATATTTTATGGGCCCAGGTGGTTGCATACATGAGATTTTTTCTTGAACTTTGCTATGCAGAGTAGGATTACAAATGCAAATAGGATCAAAATGACAAAATGGTGTGCATACAGTACAGAACAATGTCAAAGCAATTATAAAGCTGTACAAACAGGAGCTCATAGGTGGAATGCATCTGCGACTCAAAAAAAGACATTTCGTGACAATACAGCACAGTTTCTACAATGCTCTGTAGCCACAAATACTATAGAATGACCACTATTTCAATAAACAGCACAGTACATAAACAGCTGCTTATCCTTTGCTCCAGCATCTCTCACCGTAAAGTCCAGGTAGGTCTGGGTACAGGAGAACAGCGGGAGCAATCTCTAAGCTGGTACCAGAGGCATATGGCTGCAGGAGTCCCAGGGCTGGTACCACAGGCAGGCGGCTGGAGACACAGGACCAATCCATTAAAAACACAAAAATCTGGTAGCAATGAAAGCAGAGTTCCCTGAAGTGGCTTGGACTTTCTAGAAGATGCTGCTGTTAGTTTCCTGCCCAGCTGTCCACATTCCGAGACTATGGAGGACTGCACATCTGGCTGCAGATCACATACCCAGCCACCTCTGCCTCATCAAGTGCAGTTTCTCTGAGTTTCAGAGGGCAGGAAACAGGGAGACATAGTATTGTATAAATGTTTCCAAAAGGCTAGAGGTTTGTGGGAACCCAAGAGTTTGTTGGAAAAGGAGTTAAAGGAGTCTGCATCTGAGCATGATGAGTCAAGGAAAACCTTGCTACGGACCTTTTATTCACAAAGCTTCTTAGAAACGTTGTTGTTACCTGGCCAATTAAAAAAGGAGTGAGATGGCATGACAAGCCTTGCTTTCAGAGTGAAATGAAAACGAAATTGTAAAAAATATTCTCACAAACAGCGAATGAAATCAGGCATGTAAGTCCTCAAAGGGACTTGAAGATAGCGCGAATCCCGTCAAGGGGATGGGTATTCAGTACACCTGACGCGTTTTGAAGGGTGTCCCTTCTTCATCAGAGCTCTGATTTCATTCGCTGTTTGTGAGTATATTTTTTACAATTAATAAATTTGGTTACTGAGGTAATGCGCAAGGTTGGTGAGCTTCTCGTTTTCATTTCACTCTGCAGTATTGGTCGGGCTTCCCCAGCCTTGTTTGGAGCCGCACAACCCTTTATGCATTGGTGGACGATTTTTCCAGGTCTGGTTCCATCCATTCGCCACCTGTCTGGGTCCTAGAGCGTAGGAGAATTCGTCTTTGAACCCTTGCTTTCAGCCACATGCTGACCACATAATCCTACCAGCTAAGCATTCCCTTCAGCTTTTCCCCTACCTAGCACTAACATCTATTTGGGTCAGGCCCTTTGCTTCTCAATTGCTATCCTAGTTCCCTAAAGGATAATTAAAATGCTTTTGGATAACAAAGTTTCAATCTGTGGCACCTTGACCTCCACATTTTACCCTCTCTGTGTCAACTCTGTCACTTATAGAAGAGAAAAATTGAAGACAACCATTGCTAATAAACAAGCCAAGCTGCTCTTCATCAATATCCACACTCTTCCACCAAATCCTGTCCAGTGCGTTACCTACCAGAACCCCATATCAGTAGATCATAATGTGCTTCCTGCTATATGTTGTGGAAATTAGCTGACTGGATAGGGTTAATGATAGAAGCCTGCTGTCCAGGATAGGGCTAAATAAATAAATCAAATATTAGGAACATCAGTTTACAGACAGCATGTAGCTCTTGAGAATGTCAATATGACGAAACGCGTAGGTTAATACCTGTTAGATGTTTCTATGAGTAAGATGTATGCAGGATTGGGAAGTATGTTTTATTGTTTTAAATAAAAACAAAACTAGCTAAATGAAGATGCTCTTTCTGTATCTATTTTCTCCTGAAACCAAGACTTCAATACAGAGAGACATCCACTGCCTGGAGTCAGAATTTTCATGAGAGACCAATTTCATGAGAGAGCAAATTGCTTTACTAATGATCGCCTTCAATTTTTTAAAGCAAATGTCGTCATATGAGTGAAATTAGGACTTTCCGCTTCTACAAAATTTCACTAAAACAGCCAAATCAGCCATTTCACTACCAAATTAATTTCACCTCAATCTCTACAATCATGGCAAATGACAAAGCTGTGTTTCTTTCATGGGATTCTACCACACCAAAGCTCTTCTTTATCTTGCCAGAATAAGCAATGCATATAACACCTTTGAATAAACCGAATTAAATGAAATACAAAAGGCAGTGAATTAATAAATATGTGGGACTGTTCTTTTCTTAGCACCGCAAGGTCTTTGAAGATGAGAGTCAGCCAGGTGGAACTGCTCATTTCCCCTTTAGCTATTATTTACCTGACGGTACACAAAGCATTGAGTTAATTACTGTAATGTAAGTATATTATGTATTGGTTCGCTCAGATTAAGAGGGTCTGTCTAGGCGCCTTTGATTTATTCTTAATTGGAACATCTTGATGTCTACTTAAATGGATTGTATAGCTCTTGCTAGGCGGCATGTTGTATTTTATGCAATGAATTGACACAAAGAGCTGTCACCGGGTAACATAATGAGATAAGTACAGTACAGCACCATCAGGGGGTGGCAAGGTGGCTAAAAATGTAATCCTAATCAAAAATTGTTTTTGGGGGGGATAGAGTGGGGAAGTATTAGTACTCTTGTAAGGTATTTAATATCATCCTTAATGATATTTTTCTGTCAAATGTATTCTTTCCTGCCTTTTCTTTCCTTTTCCTGTTTCCTTTTGCCCCTTTCCTTTTTCATTTTTCCTCTTTCCTTTTCCCATTTTATTTTTCCTCTTTTCCTTATCCTTTCCTCTCCCATTTTCCCCTTTCCTTTTTCGCCTTTCCTGTTTTGTTTTCCCCTTTCCTTATTTCTCTTTCCCTTTTCTTTTTCCTTTTTCCCTTTTCCCCTTTTCCTTTCCTTCCCTTTTCTTTTTTTCTTTTTCCTTTCCTTTTTCATTTTCCACTTTCCTTTCCTTTTTCCACTTTCCTTTCCTTTTTCCACTTTCCTTTCCTTTCCCTATCCATTCTTCTTTCATTCTTCCACTTTCCTTTCTTTTCCTTTCCTTTTTCCACTTTCCTTTCCTTTCCCTATCCATTCTTCTTTTATTTTTCCACTTTCCTTTCCTTTCCTTTCCTTTTTCATTTTCCACTTTCCTTATCCATTCTTCTTTCATTTTTCCACTTTCCTTTCCTTTTTCCACTTTCCTTTCCTTTCCCTATCCATTCTTCTTTCATTTTTCCACTTTCCTTTCCTTTCCTTTTTCATTTTCCACTTTCCTTTCCCTATCCATTCTTCTTTAATTTTTCCACTTTCCTTTCCCTTTTTCCTTCATTTTTCCATTTTCCTTTCCCTATTCCTTTCCCTTTCCTTCTCTCTGAAACCCACTGAAAAAAAAAGGAAAGTGGGGAGATTTTTCCTAATTTTTTGTCTGGCACTTAGCAAATAGACAGAAAGTAGGGAGATTTTTTCCTGATTTTGTTGTCTGACACCCATTAAAAGGACAGGAAATGGGAAGAGTTTTTTTCTACTCATTTCCCATTCTATCTGGGAACCATCAAATATGCAGGAAGTGGGAAATGTTTTCCACATTTTATGTTCTGTCTAACATCTATTAAATAGATGGGAATTGGGGAGATTTTTTTCTCATGTACTGTTCTGTCTGGAAGCCATCAAATACACAGCAAGAGGGGAGACATTTCCTCATTTCCTGTTCTGTCTGGAAACCATCAAATGGGCTGGAAGTTGGGAGATTTTCTTTAATTTCCCATTCTGTCTGACACCCAATACATAGACAGGAAATGGGGAGATTTTCCCTCACTTCTAGTTCTTTTTGAAGTCCAAAAACAGACAGGAAGTGGGGAGATTTTCCATTATTTCTTTTTCGGTATGACACCCATCAAATAGTCAGGAAGTAAGGATAAAAAGCCATGCAGACAACAGCACTAGAAAGTTGACACTGTTGACACTATTACATATTCTTTAAAGCCCATCCCTTGGCCAACTGTGCTCACCACCCTGATTGCGGACAGTCACAAACTTTTTTTGTTAAGTAAAATCTTCACTAAAGCTTTTTTCACTTACTTACGTACACCTTGCATGTACCTTGCCGATGCCTCCTCCAGGAGTGGAGACTCACCACTCAGCAGTACAGTCCACCTGCACCATGGACTGGACATCAGTCAGACATCACTAACCTGATCAATCACTGTTTTTGGTAGAAATGATATTTCTACATGGCAAATAATTTACTAGCAGGTGTAGTAGAGTAATAGAAATCCAACAGACCCAACAGTCATGACATGCATGCTGCGGATTCTGTGGAATTGAATCACTAATTGAAAGGGGCATGTTCAAAATAATAGCAGTGTGGAGTTCTATTAGTGAGGTCATTCATTCTTTGAAAAACAGGTGGCAATTATTGCCCTTATTTAAGGAAGGAAGGCAGCAAATGTTGTACATGCTGCTTACAGTGCATTTCTCTCTGAAATTCTGAGGAAAATAGGTCGTTCCAGACATTGTTCAGAAGAACAGCGTACCTTGATTAAAAAGTTGATTGGAGAGGGGAAAACATATAAAGAAGTGCAGAAAATGATAGGCTGCTCAGCTAAAATGATCGCAAATGCTTTAAAATGGCAACCAAAACCTGAAAGACGTGGAAGAAAGCGAAAAACTACCATTCAAATGGATAGAAGAATAGCCAAAATGGCGCGGACTCAGCCAACAATCAGCTCCAGGTAGATGAAAGAAGGTGTAAAGTTACCTGTGAGTACTGTTACAATTAGAAGACGCCTATGTGAAGCCAAGCTATCTGCAAGAAGCCCCCGCAAAGTCCCACAAAAAAAGACAGGTGCTGAAGAGGTTACAATTTGCCAAAGAGCACATTGACTGGCCTAAAGAGAAATGGCGCAACATTTTGTGGACTGATGAAAGTAAGATTTTTTTTTTGGGTCTAGTGGCCGGAGACAGTTTGTCAGACGACCCCCAAACACTGAATTCAAGCCACAGTACACTGTGAAGACAGTGAAGCATGGTGGTGCAAGCATCATGATATGGGGATGTTTCTCATACTACGGTGTTGGGCCTATTTATCGCATACCAGGGATCATGGATCAGTTTGAATACATCAGAATACTTGAAGAGGTCATGCTGCCTTATGCTGAAGAGAAAATGCCCTTGAAATAGGTGTTCCAACAAGAGAACAACCCCAAACACACCAGTAAACGTGCAACATCTTAGTTCCAGAACAAAAAGGTTGACGTTATGGAGTGACCAGCCCAATCCCCGGATCTTAATCCAATAGAAAACTTGTGGGGTGACATCAAAAATGCAGTTTCTGAGGCAAAACCAAGAAATAGAGAAAAACTGTGGAATGTCGTCCAATCATCCTGTGCTGGAATACCTGTTCACAGGTGCCAGAAGTTGGTTGACTCCATGCAACACAGATGTACAGCAGTTCTCTGAAACAGTGCGACTACAACCAAATATTCATTAAGTGATTCAAAGGAAAGCAAAATCTTCAAACATTTTTCAGTTTATATAGTGAATGTTTGAGTTTGTAAAGAAGAATACAAACACTGCTATTTTTTTGAACAGTCTAATATTCACTTTTCTTCATTTTTTTTAGAGGAACAACACAAATTTGATATATTTTTCTTCATGTTGTGATTTGGAATAGAATGTGTCGTGTTCCCAATGCATTTGTGTGGATGGAAATAAAAGCTACCGTATATACTCGAGTATAAGCCGAGTTATTCAGCACATTTTTTGTGCTGAAAAATGGCCCCCTCGGCTTATACTCGAGTCAACGTCTGCCAGGGGGGGCGCGAGGCTCCGTCAAGGGGGGCGCGTACAGGGGTGGGCAGAGGGCTGCTGTCTCTTACCTGGCTCCCACGATGATCCATCCAGGAAGCGCTGCTCCTTCCGTCACTCCGGCCACTCCCTCACTCCTGCTGCTCGGCTCCGCCTCCTCACCGGTGATTGGCCGCCAGAACTTAGCTCAGGAAAGGTACACAGGCGGCCAATCACGGGCGAGGAGGCGGAGCCGAGCGGACCCGCGAAAATCGAGTGAGGGAAAAGCCGGTAAGTGTGCAGTGCAGAGGTGCTGCTGCAACCACATATGCTGGCTGCAGCAGCACCATACTGCAACAGGGATCAGCAAGTGTCATTGGTGTCAGTGGGAGGAATAGTGCCGCATCATTGGTGTCACTGATACTAATGATGGGGCATTATTCCTCCCACTGACACCAACGATGGGGCACTATTCCTCCCACTGACACCAATGATGGGGCACTATTCCTCCCACTGATACTAATGATGGGGCATTATTCCTCCCACTGACACCAATGATGGGACACTATTCCTCCCACTGACACCAACGATGGGGCACTATTCCTCCCAGTGATACCAATGATGGGGCACTATTCCTCCCACTGACACCAATGATGGGGCACTATTCCTCCCACTGACACCAATGATGGGGCACTATTCCTCCCACTGATACCAATGATGGGGCACTATTCCCCCCACTGACACCAATGATGGGGCACTATTCCCCCCACTGACACCGATGATGGGGCAATATTCCTCCCAATGACACCAATGATGGGGCACTATTCCTCCCACTGATACCAATGATGGGGCACTATTCCTCCCACTGACACCAATGATGGGGCACTATTCCTCCCACTGATACCAATGATGGGGCACTATTCCTCCCACTGACACCAATGATGGGGCACTATTCCTCCCACTGATACTAATGATGGGGCACTATTCCTCCCACTTTATTTTTTACATTGACTAGTAGGTGCCTCATTTCCCACCCTTGGCTTATACTCGAGTCAATAGTTTTTCCCAGTTTTTTGTGGTAAAATTAGGTACCTCGGCTTATATTCGGGTCGGCTTATACTTGAGTATATACGGTATTAGAAGGATTTTGAGCTTTATTCACTTTTTTCAACACACTGCTATTATTTTGAACACAACTGTATATATTTCTTAGGCGACCCAGACATTCAGCGGTTTGAAGGATAAAAAATGATCCAATTTCCCCATCCACAAATTCAATGTGCATGGGGGAATCCTCCCATTGTGCTATTGTGTTTCAGAATGCAATTGTAGCAAGTAACTTAATAAACCTCCCAGTAATGCTATTATTAGGCTGCTGCTAGAGGAGCTCTAGTGATTTGTAGTGTGATTTCAGGAGACTAACAACCAACAAGCTCACATTAAACTCAGAATGAGCAAGTGAGCAACATTTGTTTTCTGTTCTCTTGATACAGGTCACTTACACTTGGTTATGCTATCTTTGTTCAGTGTTGTTTTCTCACATTTACTTTTTTATTTAGTATCCTAAAAGTTAGTAATGGTAACTCTCTAACAGAAATTGATGTGCTTTTCCATATGGCCTGTGCTAAATAAGTGATATAAGATAAGTAATTATCTGTATAATGTTATCCATTTCTACTTGACATATTAAAATGAACAAGTGAGCAACATGTGTTTTCTTCTCTCCTCTTGATACAGATACTGCAGGATGCATCTTTGTCATACATCGCATTCAGATCATCGCTAATCCTGTAACACAATGATAAGTATCACCGGCTATGGCTGGTGGCACTGATTAATCGGAAAAAACCTGACAGGCTGGATGTACAAAAGATGATTGCTAGATCGACTTATGTATAACCAGGCTGCCCATACATCGATCAAAATTTAACCAGTCCCTGCTTTTCGACCCATGTATGGCCGGCTTTACCTTTTAAATGTTTCTAAAGAGAGAGTGTCATGGCTTATTCCAAGAATTTTTGGACAGTCTAAACTGTCTTTATCCATACACTATTCCTCATTAACATACAATGCAGGAGGGTGGGTTATAAAATTTTAACCCTTTGTTAGGATAGTGTTCAAATCTCATTTAACACTGATAATGAAGAACTGCAAGCACAGTACAGACGGGGTTAATTATGTTAAACATTACTCCACAGCCCCCTTCTAAACATTACAAAGCGTTTTGCAAGCAAAACGCACTTAAAAAGGTAATTTTAGGAATTTTAAAATATTTTAACCCTTTAGCGCCAGCGCCTCCCAGCCCTTTAAGGGGTTTCAGATACCAGGAGGCAGGGCAGGGATTCTGATCATGTGACCGCTGTGATTGGCCTGTGAACGCTGTGATTGGCAGACAGTCACATGATTGGAAAGCTCCTGATTGCCAGTAGAAATCGCAAGGGAGCTTTCTGTTAGCCACTGGTAACTGTGCTGGGGGGCATGCAGGGCGCCCGCTCTCTGCATAGCTCTGTTTATCTTTAGGTACGCATATATTCAGCCTCTTGGCATTAAGGACCACTCACCGAAAGGCCACATATATGCGTACGGCCAATGGAAAGGAGTTAAGTCCTGCTTTGTTAATGGGAAAATTTAACAAATATAAAGTAGGTAAATCAGAAGGCAGAAGAATCTTGACACTATACGGAAAGATGAAGATACGGTTTCAGCCTAAACTCCTCCTGACTACACCCCTCTTTAAGCCGCGCTTCCACCTTCTGTCTTCTGATTTCCATCTGCTAGCCTGGATGAGCTTGTTAGAACAGCGGCACATGATCTGTGATTTGGACCGCAAAGGGATGCTTTGTAGTGCTTTGAGTGGCGCTCTAAGTTCTTTGTATATGGGTCACAAATATAAAGCAGTTATTCCAATTTGGTTGCAAAAGAGGAAATACACTTTAACTACTTGCCGATGCCCCCGGTGGCCCTTTAAGTGGGTCTTACTACTGGGAGGCAGAGTTACTGATCATATGAGCACTGTGCTGTTATTGGGTGTCACAGTAGTCACATGATCGGAAGCCTGTCCCACCAGTTCCCAATTAGAATAGGTGGCTGAAAGCTGTTAGCGAGAGCTCGGTCATTGTGCTGAGAGCATGCTCTCAGCCATGGGCGGACTGACCATTTGGAAACTCAGGCATTGCCCGAGGGCCCGGGGGCAGTAGGGGGCCCCATGAGATGCCCCTGCTACCTTTTTCATAGGCTTTTTTGAGTTTGGGCAGGGACACAGGGGCCCCATGATACCCTATTGCCCGGGGCCCTATGAGTTGTCAGTCCGCCCTTCTCTCAGCATACAACAGCACAGCCCCATGGACACACATTTGTGGCAGTCACTAGTAACTAAAAATATACCTTCCTTGAAAATGCACATTATTTGCCTTCAAAACAGTTCCAACTGAGTTTGTAAAAGGTTCTAATCCTAAAAAGGAAGTCTTGGACAACGTCTACATCACATTTCCGTAGGAGTTTAATGAAAGTTGTCTGCTTGACTTATCTCCTTATGAAAAAAAAATGCTAAAAAAGTGAATAAATTCTTAATAAAGTGTGTGGCTTTCCTACTTTGCTAGAATGTGATTTCGCAATGGAGTGCAACTCTTTGGCACAGAGAACGCAATGTCCCATCCGGTTTCTGGCCTGCAGCTTCTGGGAGATAAAAATGAATTTACAAGGTCATAAAAGTGATGCTAGGATTTTAACCGGGCTTTCCCACTTCAAAGACAGTGACATTCCCAATCTATGTCTATTTCACATTAAAGGAAGCGGTCTTTCACGCAGCGTAATATAATAAATGAATAAGAGCAGCAGAAAGTGAACCGAACATTCCACAGATAAAAAGAGTTTAAAGTGTTCCTGGCAGCGGATTTAAGTTGGAGTCTATTCATGATCGTGACCTGAGTTTAAATGATAGATTTACATATACTGTACATCTATTCTATACATGCTTGTCAGGTCGGGTCTGAAGTTCTGGCATTCAGATCTAATGCTCTCCAGCAGAAGAATGATCTTTCATCCAATATATATGTGTGTTCTGAAAATAAGCCCAGAGCTCCCTATAGCCCAGAGGTGTCTGACTTTGTACAAGGGGCCTGATTGTACTAAGGGCACAGATTTCTGTACTTTCATTCAAATGTTCTGGCCTTTTGTGAGCGTGTCTTGGCTCTACAATCTAAAGTTTGTTTAGTCTTCATTTTTGTATCTAAATTCAAAAACCCAAAACATTTTTTATATTACAGCTTACCAGCCCCTAGATGTGGTGGCTTCGTTAGTTTCCATTTTCATGCTTTTGTCCTTTTATTTTCATCTGGTGATACTGCCAGTAACACCCATCCTGTCCTGGGGTTACAACACTCACTCACTTTGGTGTATCTACAGAGGAGCTGTGTTGTTGCCAACCTAGGACAGGGCTACAGAATCCCCCTCCCCCCCTCTTTTCATCCTCCTAAGATAGTGGGCAGGGGTTCTGTAAATGGGAACAATTATTACCTCAATAGACAAATGAAAGGATCAAAGGGTATTTTTTGAACTTTCTGAACAGATATAACAGAAAACTTTCAATATGGTATATTTGGATGTGTACGCAAGTGTACAAGTACCAATATGCTCATATCACATTTCATTTGGACAATGTTGTGGTATTAAAGACGCTTACTGATTTGGAATATCTGTACCCAATTAAAATAACTGCCAATAGGTCAAACCCAATGGTGGAGGGTCAGAATGGACCGCCTTGGGGACTTGGACTGCTGCCTTTCTGGTACAACTATGCGGTTGTTTCAGCAAGAAGTGGCTGGTCTGAACTAGGCACTCCTCCCTTATCACCCAAGCACTTCTTGCTGGAACAACTGCATAATCATACCAGAAAGGTAACAGTCCGCGCCCACAAGAGGGTCCATCATCACCAGCCACTGCTGGGTTTGACCTATTGGAAGTGATCCTTGCTTCACTCTCCACAAAGCTACCTATCAACTACTAGTGGCAGAGCAAATCAGTCCAGCGCTGTCTACAACCCAAACCAGTTATCTGAAGTAAAGGACTACTTAAGTAACAAAGAGCCTCTGAGTGATTCTATTAGAGTGCTGTGTTAAGTATAGCCAATACCTGGGGAAAGGAGATGTGTGCTTTACTGGCTCAAACCTGGTTGGTATTTTTCAAGGAATCCATAGACCAGTGGTCTCCAAACTAGGGGCTGGATGTGGCTCTTTGTTTGCCTCTATCTGGCCCTTGAGGCATTTTTCCTCTCACTGACTGACATAATTCCTGCTGCTGACATCAACCATAGAGTACTATCATTCCTATTGACACCAACAATCATGCACTTTTCCTTCTACTTACACTAATGAGGAGGCACTATTCCTCCAACTGACACCAACGATGGGGAACAAAAGATGGGACATTGTTCACTCCCACTGGACACAGTCTGGCTCCCCTAAAGTCTGAAGGACAGTAAACTGGCCCTTTGTTTAGAAAGTTTGGAGACCCCTGCCATAGACCATATCTGTGCATACCAACTTTGGACTTGTAAAAAGAGGGACGGCCCAGAGAAGGAATAATGTGGCCCACACAGCTAGCTGTGGTAAAAAGTAGGTGTGACTACACAGCAGTAAATGTTGGGTATGGTTAAAAGGGGAATAGTTAAATAGGGTCAGAGTCTTCTCGCGGTATACATTTCACACATGTGCCGCAGTCCTTTTAACCACAAAATACTAGATAATTACTGTACCACAAGCAAAAGTCTTACAAACACACATAAACCTTAGAACAAAATATGTTTTTTAAAATCTGTTCCATTACATATGGTTTTCTGTCTAAACCTATCATAGAGAAGAACTTCCAAGATTCCAAAACATGGGAGCTACTTAGCAACCAGCAACTGTTGAAACAACAAACACTTTGGTCGGGTTGTAAAATGCATTACAACATACAAAGTACAGTGGTTAGAAATATGTAACCTAGTCCCTCTTACAGTTCTGGTCAGTAGTAGAAAAAAGCTTCACCATTGTAGGTTAGTGGGAGAAATGTGCCTTGCGTTACTGGTCACTGGGAAGATAAAATTCATTGACACTTGTGGAATGAAAAGGATCCTAGTGTTAGGGGTTAATAGAAGGAAAAATGCCATAGCATCAATGGTTTAAAAGAAAGTGCCCCAGGGCTAGTGTTATTGTGAGGAAGAGGGGATCCAGCATCAGTGGTAAAGAAAGAATGCCCTGGTGAAGAGTCCTTAGATCAGCCCTCTTAACATTTAGACTCTGGATCTGCCCCTTAATATTAAAACCTTAGATCAGCTCTCCTTTGACATTCAGACTCAAGAGCAGCACCCCCATAACATTCAGACCTCAGATGAGTACCATTAAAATGACCCCCTCAGACTCCAGATCAGTCCCAATAGATTGACCCTCTCCAGACCTCAGATCAGTCCCAATAAAAGGACCCTCTCCAGACCTCAGACCAGCCCCATTAAAATGACCCTGTCCAAAATCCAAGATAGTCCCATTAAAATGGCTCTCTCCAGACCTCAGATCAGCCCCATTCAAATTACTCTCTCCAGACTCCAGATCAGCCTCATTAAGATGACCCTCTCCAGAGTCCAGATCAGTTCCAGTAAAACTGCCTTATTCAGACACCAGATCAGCAGATCAGCAACCCCTCCCCCCCAAATCTTTTAACACCTCAGTCAGGATGACAGATCAGAGCACACTAGGCACCCTGTTCCCTCGCAAATACTACGGTCACCTTCTGGCTCTATCCTTCACTCTTTAACTCATATCTTCAATCTCTCCCTTTCTACTGGCATCTTCCCCAACTCTCTAAAACATGCGCTAGTCACCCCCAAACTTAAAAAGGCCTCACTGGACCCCGCCAATCTTAGCAACCTAAGACCCATCTCCTTACTTCCTTTTGCCTCCAAACTCCTTGAACGTCTAGTCTACTACCGGCTGAGCTGCCACCTTATTGAGATTAACCTTCTTGATCCCCTTCAGTCTGGATTTTACCCACAATGCTCCACAGAAATTGTTCTTTTAAAACACACAAACAACTTACTAACCGCTAAAGCCAATGGTCACTATTCTGTACTTTTACTCTTGGACCTCTCTGCTGCCTTTGACACAGTTGACCACCCCCTCCTCCTCAAAAAACTCTATTTACTTGGTCTCTATGACTGTACTCTTCGTTGGTTTGAATCTTACCTATCTCACCGCACCTTCAGTGTCACTTACAACTCTACTTTCTCCTCTCCTACTTCTCTTACTGTCAGGGTCCCTCAAGGTTCTGTCTTTGGACCTCTCCCATTCTCGATCTACACCTCCTCCTTGGGTCAGCTGATAGCTTCCATGGTTTCCAATACCATTTCTATGCTCATGACACTCAAATCTATCTCTCTACTCCTCAGCTCACCCCATCAGTTTCCTCACGTATCACCGATTTACTAACAGACATATCAGACTGGATGTCACACCACTTCCTAAAACTCAATCTATCCAAAACTGAGCTCATAATATTTCCTCCCCCACGTGCCTCTTACCCTGATTTCTCGGTCAGGATCAATAGCATCACTATCAACCCATCCCTGCATGCCAGGATTCTAGGTGTAACCCTGGATTCTGAACTATCCTTTCGGACCCACATCCAATCCCTGTCCAAATCATGATGCCTCGACCTCTGCAACATCTCCAGAATATGCCCCTTTTTAACCAATGATACCGCAAAGCTCCTAATTCACTCCCTCGTTATATCTCGGTTTGACTACTGCAACTCCCTCCTCATTGGCTTACATTTACATAAGCTCTGCTCCCTCCAGTCCATCATGAATATTGCTGCCAGGCTCATCCACCTTACCAACCGTTCAGTGTCTGCTACCTGTCTCTGCCAATCCCTCCACTGGCTTCCACTTGCCCAACTAATAAAATTCAAAACACTAACAACAACTTACAAAGCCATCCACAACTCTGCCCACAGCTTCAACACCAACCTGGTCTCAAAATATCAACCAAACCGCTCTCTTTGAACCAACCAAGACCTTCTGCTCTCCAGTACCTGTGTCACCTCCTCCCATGCTCGCCTCCAGGACTTCTCCCGAGCTTCTCCAATCCTATTAAACTCCCTACCCCAATCTGTCCAGCTATCACCTAATCTATCCACCTTTAGACAATCCATGAAAACCTTTCTCTTTAAAGAAGCCTATTCTGCTTCTACCTTGTAAACTGCCATTTATTTCCTCCATCAGCTCATCCCCCGCACAGCTATGAACTTTTATATCACTCAACCCTTCCTCCTAGATTGTAAGCTCTAACGAGCCGGGCCCACTGTTTCCTCTTGTACCAAATTGTATTGTAACTGTAATGTCTACCTTCATTTTGTACAGCGCTGCGCACATTGTTGGCGCTATATAAATCCTGTATAATAATAATAATCTCCATTACATAGATGGACATTGCTTTGTAGTTCACAGAAGAGATCTGAGAAAGCTGATAACATTGTTTGAGGTTTTAGTTCAGTGTACAGGAAGTTACAAGGAATCAAGCTTTCTTTAAGTTAATAATGTCATTATGTTAGAATGATATGTTTTTGGAATTCATTCCTTATATTCTTTTATTATTTATATTCTATTATTTTCAAATCGATTCTAAATTTGAACTCAAAATTCAAATTCAAAATTTGGATTTTTACATTTGAATTTTTGAAGACGGCTAAATTTGTTCTATTTTATTCTATTCTGTTCTGATGTAATCTATTCTATTTTTTTCTGTTCTATTCTATGTTATTTTTTATTATCTATTCTATTCTGTTATTTTATTTTCTATTCTGTTTCATTCTATTCAAGTATATTCTATTCTATTATTTTCCATTCTAATCTATTGTATTTAATTTTATTCTATTTATTCTTTTCTTTGTTTGAGGAACCTTTACCAAGCCTAATCAGCACCTAGTAGCAGGAATCAAGCTGGCTAGAACAACAAACTGGGGAATTCTAATCTGTACTGTATTGTCTTGTCTTTAGACCACTGTTCCAGGACTGCAAGTGTCACTATGTCAGGGGTGTCCCTAAGGTTGGTGTCACCTGGTGCGGTAACACTTGATGTCACCCCTCTGACGATCCCCGCAGGATGGATCGGATCTGCGGATTGAGCATAATGGATCGGAGTCCGATCCATTATGCTCCCCAATCTGCAGATCCAATTCATCCTGTGCGGATTGTCGACTTGTAACCTACACATGGTTAACTGAACTCTCCACGAGCTCCACGAAAAGGAAAGTTTTAAAGCAAGCCGACGATCCCTGCAAGATGGATCGGATCTGTGGATTGGGGAACATAATGGATCGGACTCCAATCCATTATGCTCAATCCGCAGATCCGATCCATCCTGTGCGGATTGTCGGAGGGGTGACACCAAGTGTTATCACACCGGGTGACACCAACCCTAGGGACGCCCTTGATAACGATGGGACATTAACCATGAAATGTCTGGAGATCATTTCTACCTAAAGCAGATTGATGGATGGTAGGAGAAGACAAACATTAAAGTGGACCTGTCATCCGATATATTATCTCATGCTCAGTAATATGTGCTTATTCCCTCTCACAGAGATCACAGTTCCCCCCCGACAATGCCTTCATCTTCTTTTCTCTCCAGAAGTACGGCACCATCTCTGTCCAGGCTTCATCCAGGGTCACCATTTACTTCCTGGTGATATGAAATGAAACACTGGTCCTAGAATATCATACAAATGGATTCTATGTAATCACTGGATAAACGACCGCAATACAAACCTGACAGAGGGTCTAACCCTTGCACACGCCTTCTAAATCTAAATCCGCACCGGGTGACCCCTATCACACGGGGTGACACCGAACCCTCTCCACGAAAAGGAAAGTTTTAAAGCAAGCTGACGATCCCCGCAAGATGGATGGGATCTGCGGATTGGGGAGCATAATGTATCGGACTCCGATCCATTATGCTCAATCCGCAGATCCGATCCATCTTGTGGGGATCGTCGGCTTGTTTTAAAACTTTCCTTTTCGTGGAGAGGGTTCGGTGTCACCCCGTGCGATAGTTGTCACCCAGTGCGGCGCGCACCCCCTGCACCTACCTAGGGACGCCCCTGCGCTATGTCCTTCTTTTGGAACGGCAACTGCTTCTATCAAAGGAGCCAAATGTAACTAAGTCACTATAATGGTAACCTAATGGTCAAGATGTGAAGAATTATTAACAAAGTGCAAACGAAAAAAAAAAACAAAAAAAAAAACCATACTTGTCTATGCAATGGGAAGGATGTGGTTTGCAGCTGCTGGCATTGTATAAAAGACATTAGACATTGCCAAACACCAGACAACTCTGTTTACGATTAATACGCTTTGGCAAGCCAGCAAGTTCCAATTTTCTGGATTGCACATATAGTGTACACTCAGCCTTTGGCCTGTCAGTCACTTCGGAGTTCCCCAGCATACAAAGCACTTTATTGTTTTTCTATGGGCACTGAGATTTTAAAGCAAATACCTTATTCCGGCTTGTATGAGAGGTTGTGGAGAAGGGAAGGAGAAGCGTTTTTTTGTCCATCTCTGCGGGTTTCAGGGATGTCTGTTTTGGAGATTAGTTTAATTTGTTTTGTGTTAATAGGAAAATTGTGCAGACAGCCTAAAGGCTTCAGATTTAATGAAATTGGAAGTGGTTTGGGTGTCTGGGTCAGCCAGGTTCTATAAATATTCGGTTCGTAAACCACGGCTACAGCTGATTATTGCCAATCCCTGTAATACAGTCATTCATACTACAATATTTGGCAAAGATGTGACTATTATGAGCATTTCAGGGGATAACCAGGCACTGTAGAGTTTAAAGTAGTTGGAAACCCTAGCTGAATTGCAATTAGATTGCTTTTGCACTGCACATCATCAATTATTGACTTTTTTTTAAAGAAAATAAAATAACTTTTGTTCATCTTTTGTTACATCTCAGTACTGCTGATGTCTTGTAGCCTCTTTGCAGCCACTTACCTCTACATGCACTGCATGGCATTTTTCAGAGCGGGTTTCCTGGTGGTGACAACAGTGGGCCATGCCTGTTTAATGGGTCGCCGCCAGAGCCATTTTTGCATTTTTTGCACACGTTTAACCTCCCTAGCGGTATTCCCGAGTGTAGCTCGGGGTAAAATGTCAGTACCAAAAGCGGTAACCCCGAGCTACACTCGGGCTTACCATGCAGCGCTGCATAGGGAGTCCCTGCAGCGCTTACCTTGTCCTTCGCTCCCGCGATGTGTCCCCTGCAGCATCCCCGGCCATCTCCTCCAGCTGATGCTGGCTCCGGCTCCTGTGTTCCGGTCCCTGTGACATCGGGACGTACGTCGGGAAATTTAAAAATTTTAAAAAAATTTCATTTTTTTCAAAACGATTTTACATAGTAAAACATTGCTGTTTCAACCCATTTCACATACATTTTGTCCCGAGTGCTTTGTCCTGTCCCCTGTCTGCATTTTGATTGTTCTTTCTGCCTGGAAACTTAGAAAAGTCCATGGCGTCCAAAAAGCGTCCCTTTAGGTCAAAAGCGGTTTTAGATTGGCTAGAGAACAGCGATAGTAAATCAGAACCACTTGCAGAATTGAGTGATAATGATTCGTGGGGAAATTCATCATCAGACACTGAAAACAATTTTGCGACTTTGCTCAGCAATGTGCGAACTTGGCGCTATATTTCAAATTTCAGTGTTTTTGGTTTGATTATATTATTGAATTAAATGTATTATTATTATATTATTATTTTTTATGATTATTTATAAAATTATAATTTATGATTTTGTGTTTCAAATTTTATCATACCCGGGATGTTTAATAGACTCTTGTTCGGACAGATTTTAGTGAGTTACTCCTAAAAATTACAGCCTACAATAAAAAAAACTACATATTTCCATGCAAAATAATGGTACCGCTTTCAGCACCAAAAATCTGAAATAATCATACCGCCAGGGAGGTTAAAACATAATTTCAGCCCTGAAAATTACACAGACCCTACAACATTATATATTCTCTGACACCATGGAAAATAAAATAGTGGTATTTCTGATTTTTTTTATGTCACCGGATATTACTGTACAGGTGTAGGAAACCCCAAAATTTAAGTGAAAAACACACTACAGTGATTTTTAGGGCAAACAAACATAATAAACATAATAATTTTTTGGTAAAATATAAAAGGCAAGGTTGCGACTATTAAATAGATACCCATCATGCCAAACCCTAAATTTGTGTGCACCTATGAAATGGCAACAAACTTTAGTACCCTATATTTTCTATAGGCGACACTTCAAAAGCCCCTATAGGTCATCAGTTTAGTGTTATGATGGAAGCCTTGTGCTAGAGTTATTGCTCTCACTCCGGTGTGCGGCGATATGTAACATGTGTATCGCAATCAACATTTTCACGCGTAGTTGACCCAAAATGTTCTTTTACATTCGTACATTCATATAGGCTGGGGGGAGGGGACTCAATTTTTTTTTTCGGGGGGTTGTTATGTGCTTGGGTGTAATTTTATTTTTTTGTAATTAAAAATTTTTTTTACCTAACTTTTTTTTTCATCACATAGGGGACACAAGGTCCCCATTTGACGATTTTTAGGTTACAGGTTCTTTTTATTGAGACAAGAACCTAAAGGACCCTTCATGTTTCCATTGGACTCCACTAAATGTATTGCAATGCAGTACATGTATCTAGATGAGGAAAGTGACAGCCATGACCCAGAAATGACATCGCCTTCCAGGTCACAGAAAGAAGGGGAGAAGAGCTGATGTTCGTCAGCTCTCCTCTCTCCGCTCTACCCCCTGGCACATGCCATGGCGCTTCCGGGGCCTACAGATGGGCAAGTGGGGCCTGGATACATGGCCAGGGCCGTCTTAATAACATCATGGGTCCCTGGGCAAAGTTATGCACTGGGGCTCCTACCAGGGTGCCCCAATTTATGCACCTACTCTCAAGAATTACAGTAAAAATACTGTAGTTGATATAATTAAACATATATTTATTAGTACTTTCAATAAAATCAATTTTAAACAATAAAAATAAGCAACACAAAGGACACAGTTCAGGGAGGAGGAAGAAAGGCACAGTACAGAGGGGATCAGAAGGGCGCAATAATGGGATCAAGAGGGCAAAGTACAGGTCTTGGGATACCACTCGGGACATGGCATAGCTTAGTCAAAATATTGACTTGGCAAATCCAGGACAATTGGCAATTATGATTTAATGCAAGATTATCATGGAACCCCCAATGCACCTGGGGTCCCTGAGGAGTGCTCATGCATTGAAATGCCCCTGTACATGGCAGAAGCATGCGTGTGGAGGGGGCACCGGTACCGGTGGCTGTGGAAGCAATTGGGCGGCAATGTCCGACTGCTTTCACCTGACAGGCAGGAGTCTGCCTGTCAGTTTATATGCAATCTTGGTGGCCGCAACCACTGGATTGTGTATAAAATCCCCTGCTGTCAGGTCCCTATGACATACAGACCTGGCGGCGAAAAGGTAAATGGCAATTTGTAGTCTGCACTGGAAACCTGTATGACATGGTCACAAGTTGCTGTAAATTTTTGTTTCGTTTCATTTCAAATACATTTGTGCATTGAAGAATTTTGTTTCATCATATTCGTTTTGTTGAACCGATTCATTTTCGGAATTTGTTCTGTATCTTCAGCAATTGTTTTGTATGTTCGTTGGTCCAGGTGGATTTGAAAAATGTTGCAGTTTTTCTGGAAAATTGCTATATATTCGATAAATTATCAAATTGGTTATATTTGAATCAAAAGGATTCAATATTTTCGGACAATAGTCCAATCCACCAAGAAAAAAGGCAGGAGCCGACAATATCAACTGGTGCCATGTGCATCCAAATTAACAAATGGAGTAAAATTCTGATCCATTCATTATCCGAGTCCGGATTATCAATCAAATTTGAATATTTAATTCATTTCCCCACGGGCCCGCACTACTAATAGCGCATCATGTGATGTCATACGAATGTTGTTATAACCTTCCTTGGATTCGTTGACATTCGTTAGTATGTCCATTTGGAGATTCGTATACATCCGAGTCTCTGAAAAAATATTGTAATGAAAACAAATCATAAAGAAGCACACATGTTTAGTTACAACACAAGGGCTCAGTTGGCAGACAGAGTCTTGTCACCCTGAAATTCTTGAACAAGGATTTTCAGGGCAGTATTTCTAAAAAAAAGCATGCAATGCTTGAAAACAGTGGTGTCCCGAGGCAGGTGCGGGGGGGGGGGGTGCGGTCCGCACCGGGTGACACCGACCCCACGGGGTGACACCGGACCCGCTCCACAAAAAGGAGGTAAGTTGTAAAGCAAGCCAACAATCGTCAGCTTTCTTTACAACTTACCTTTTCTTACTCTTTCTTATTCTTGGAGTGGGTCCGGTGTCACCCCGTATAGAATGCATGCGGACGATCCTGCGGGGTGACACCGGTATATCGGCAAGATGTGTCTCCCATGTAGATATGTCCCCCTGAAGCAACTGCGCATGTCCCAGTTTCAGGCACGATCAATCAATGATAGAACTACTGCTATCATCGATTGATCATGCCTGAAACCGGGACATGCGCAGTTGTCCCGGACCCGCTCCAAGAAAAGGTACGTGTTAAAGAAAGCTGACGATCCCCGCAGGATGGATCGGATCTATGGATTGAGCATAATGGATCAGAGTTTGATCCATTATGCTCAATCCGCAGATCCATTCTGCGGGGATCGTTGGAGGGGGTGTCACCAAGTGTTACCGCACCGGGTGACACCAACCCTAGGGACGCCTCTGCTTGAAAATGCTTTATTTTTCTAACAAGAGTCACACAAATAATATTGTTACATTTGCCACTTTTTGTACAATTTTATAGGTCAGCTTCCTTTTTTTTTTTCAACATTCAAACACTTTATTGATTTTCCAAGTTAGAAGCAAGCTTAGAACATGTAAATACACATACATAAGTATTGGAAAACATGTTGCCCAAAGGCATGGAGAAAAGAAAAAAAAAGTCACGTGAAAAACATACAACTGGGAGCCACAAAGAAACATTTGGAGAATGCAATACAAAGGGGGGTAAAGCATGGTTATGGTTCAACTAGGGTGTACTGCACCTCAGCACTACCTACAGGTTCCATGCGAAATGAAGGAAGAACAAAAAATGGGATCAGGTAAGAAAGAGGAAAGAAAGAATAAGGGAGGCCAAGAAGGGGAACAGAGGAAGGGGAGAAGGGGCGTGTGACTTCCAGAAGGTCAACTTCCTTTTATATCATTTATTAAAATGTTTATGATTGGTTGTGATGGTATGTAGAGGGACAAACATGAAAAAGTAAAGTGTAACTCCCAGGGACGGACTGACAACTCATGGGGCCCCCGGGCAATAGGGGATCATGGGGCCCCTGTGTCCTTGCCCAAACTCAAAAAAGCCTATGAAAAAGGTACCAGGGGCATCTGATGGGGCCCCCTACTGACCCCGGGCCCTCGGGCAGTGCCTGAGTTTCCAAATGGCGAGTCCACCCCTGGTAACTCCTCATCAACCAGCCAGCATCAGACCTGACTAGAGAGTTTGAAGGTGATTGGTGGCTGTGGAGAAACAGCTCTATTTTTTTTAGTAAGAATGCATTAATGACTGCTTTATTCCAAGAACACTGGAAACCTATGGTGTGTGAAAATATTAAAACTGTTTCCTTTTTTAACCACTTGCCTACCGGGCACTTTTACCCTCTTCCTGTCCAGGCCAATTTTCAACTTTCAGCTCTGTCACACTTTGAATGAAAATTGTGCGGTCATGCAACACTGTACCCATATGAAATTTTTTGCATTTGTTTGAGACAGAGCTTTCTTTTGGTAGTATTTAATCACCTCTGGGTTTTTTTATTTTTTGCTAAACAAAACATAAACAACTTAAAATTTTGAAAAAAAAAGTTTTTTCTTAGTTTTTGTTATAAAATTTTGTAAATAAATGATTTTTCTCCTTCACTGATGTGCACTAATGAGGCTTCAGTGATGGGCACTGATAGGTAGCACTGATGAGAAGGCACTGGTAGGTGGCACTGATGGGCACTGCCAGGCATCACTGATGGGCACTGAAAGGCAGCACTTTTACACAAATAGAGCTTTAGTAGTCACCACTGGGTGTTTTATTTTTTGCTAAATGAATGAAAAAATGAAAATCTTGAAAAAAAAAATTTTTTTTTAGTTTCTATTATAAAATTTTGCAAACAAGTCATTTTTCCCCTTCACTGATGTGCGGTGATGAGGCTGCACTTGTGGGCACTAATGGGCAGCACTGATGGGCACTGATAGGCTGCACTGGTGGGCATTGATTAGAAGGCACTGATGAGGCTGCATTGATATTCGGCACTGAAGGGCACTGATAGGCTGCAATGATGGGCACTAATAGGCAGCACTGATGAGTACATATTGGCAGCACTGATGGGCACTGGCTGGCAGCACTGCTAGTCACTGATTGGCAGCACTAATGGATCCTAATTGGCATTGATGGGCACTGTTGGGTCTGCACTGATAATCTGGACACTGATAATCAGTGCCCTGATTATCAGTGTAGATGTCTTCTTTCACACTTACTGGTTATCGGCAGTACTTTTCTCACACTGTGACATGTGATCAGCTGTGTTTGAAGGACACAGCGATCACAGAGAGCACAGGGTGCGCACCACAGTGGGCATGCGGAGGCACGGTTATGGGAGGACGTCATATGATGCCCTGCCAGAACTGGATGAATATGCTGTAGCCGTCATTCGGCTATAGCGTGGTTAGCAAGTGGTTAAACTGTATTTCTGCTTGTTAATGTCTAAGGCTATGTTCACACTAGCCTTGTTAGCAAGAGGCAGAGAGGCGTTTGGGAAGCGTTTTTACTGTTTCCCAAACGCCTGGGAAAATTCTGCACATTGGAGCACATAGTGCTGTTCAAACAGGAGCGTTAGCGTCGCGGCAAAACGGACGCCTCTGGTCGAGTCAGGAGGAGTTGAAGCCTCCTATTCAAGTCTATGGTGCCGCTCGAGACGTGGTTGCGAGGCGTTTGCGGAGCGGTAACACCATTCAAACTTCATTCTAAGCGTTTGTGGGGCGTTTTTAACGCTTGGCAAACGCCTAGCAACTGCCGCTAAACCGCACGTGCAGCATTTGCGGAGTGTTAAAAATGCCCCACAAACACCGGACCAACATTTGTCAAATGCTATAGGGGCGTTTGGCAAGAGTTGGAAAAACAGTCAAGTGTGAACAAGCTCTCATAGATCTTCAAAAGGTGGACCACTCAAAATGATAGTTTGCTTTTAGCTTGATGCCATCAGAAAAGATCTTATAGGGAAGTTATTTATTAAAACTGGAGAGTTCAAAATCTGGTACAACTCTGCATAGAAACCAATCAGCTTCCAGGTTTTATTGTCAAAGCTTAATTGAACAACCTGAAGTAAGAATCTGATTGGCTATTATGCACAGCTGCACCAGATTCTGAGCGCTCCAGTTTTATTAAATCTCCCTCCAGAGTTTCTCATAGTCAAAAGGTAGAACACACAAAAACAATATTTTGTTTTTAGGTTGATGCCTTCAGGATAGCTCATATAGTGTCTCATAGGCCTTCAAAAGGTAAAGCACTGAAAAATGATACAAGAAAAGAAAATAGCTCAAAGAGCTGGGATTGTTATGGTGCTAGTCATTCAATACCACACGAGTATAAAAATACCACTTTTTTTTATTCAAACATATTTATAAAAACACAGATGTGCATTAAGAGCATAGAAGACTATTTGACATTCATGTTTCTGAATCACAGTCTTCAGAATTCAGTTCCCATACAAAGGTGTATGCGGTATAGTAAATCCCAACATATTTTGCCTGTTAAGGCTTTTTCAGGAGATAACAATTACCACAACTCAAGAAACTGCATAAAGGCAAACAAATACAATATGTCAATCAATAATAAATACAAATTTGAAAAATAAATAAAAAAAAAGAATAAAAATGTGTACATATATGTTGCAATCACCAAAAAAGCACAATTACTAGTGGAAATTGAATGAAACATAATATGGTAACATTGCAATACAATATGGATATATGTAATCATAAATATAAGTTTGATGTAGGGCATCTCACCAATAAGTATTATATATTTTCAAAGCCAATTCCACAATGGTTGAAAAATTCCATAAACTGGAACCTGTTGGTCAGGAGTCCCCCCAAAAAGAGTAGGATACAGTAAGTCACAAAAGGGATAGCAGGAAGCAACAATCTGATAAAGAGTATTACATATAGTGGGTAACTGAAAATTGATGCTGAGTATTTAGATAGCTTATACAGTGTGTCATGGTCCTTCAAAAGGTAGACCACTCAAAAACGATAGTTTGTTTTTAGCTTGGTGCCATCAGGTTATCTCATATATTGTCTCATTTTATTCCATACAGTTGACCACTCAAAAATGATACCTTAGTTCCATCAGGATAGCTCATACTGTGTCTAATAGTCTGTCCATGTATAGATGACTCAAAAATAATAGTTTGTTTTTAGCTTGGTGCCATCAAGATGGCTCATACAGTGTCTCATGGTCCTTCAAATGATAGACCACTCAAAAATGATAGTTTGCTTTTAGCTTGTTGCCATCAGGTTAGCTCATATATTGTCTCATTGTATTCCATAGAGTTGACCACTCAAAAATGATACCTTAGTTCCATCAGGATAGCTCATACTGGGTCTAATAGTCTGTCCATGTATAGATGACTCAAAAATAATAGTTTTTTTTAGCTTGGTGCTATCAGAATAGCTCAAATAATGTCTCATAGTCCTTCAAACGGTAGATCACTGAAAAAACATAGTTTGTTTTTAGATTGGTGCCATCAGAATAGTGCAAATAGCATCTCATAGTCCTTCAAAGGGTAGACCAGTGAAAATATATAGATTATTTTTAGCTTGGTGCCATCAGGATAGATCATGTACTGTCTCACAGTTCCTCAAAGGCTAGGCCATCATATATTGTCTTCTATTAGAGAAAATGAAAAAAGGGACACTCTTCAATGTACAGTATGTAGATAAGGACACACCCCTTCAGCTCCCCCAGTTACATTGACCATCAAAAAGTAATATGTAGAAAACTATTAGTTAGACCTACAAGTATTTTTTGTTAATACTACATATCCGTAAGGTACCTTTAACAACTGGCTGGTTACTGCACGTGTGTTTACAAGCGGTATTAGATGTGTTAAAATGCATTGCATAAAGGGAGTCCATTTATTAATAGGCGACTGCCAAAACACAGCAAAAAGCCTAAATTCTAGATCTGCACTGTTTTTTTTTAATGGAGCACTCTATAACACATGGCATATACACACTATACTTGTGCATTGGGTGCCATTGTAAATGAGAGGTACTGCACCGCAGAGAGCTACACGTCTTAACCCATTGCACCAATGCTCATTTTACTATGTGTCACCACAATGAACAGATGTGAAGCCAGCTTTATATGGACTTTTCAAAATAAAAAAATAAATAATGTAGAGTTTGGGTGAAAGGTTTAGCACAAGGTAACACTTTTGGCATTTAAATAGTACTTTTTTAATGGAAGTCTATACTTCATACCAAAAAGGGGGACAACCATGGAGGGAAGAGGGACAGTGGCATTGCTACTTCAAAAGTGGGACAGGTTGTCCAAATGAGGAACAGTTGAGAGATATGTTGTTGCGAGATCCCTTCAGTTGAATACTAACTGCACCTGTTCACCACAACTTTGATATAACACCACTTCATTTGTGCTCCCAACCATACCCAACCAGCCACATCCACCAGGAATCTTCATCATACCTCTGGAATCTGCTTTGGACTGATTCTCTTGCATTACTTGGTAGAATTCACCAAGGGTAGAAGAGCTGAAACCTATGGTTTGGGGATCTTCTGTTGGGGACCCAAGAGATACCTTGTATTGGAAGGCAACATCTAGCATCTAAACCAGCCTTTCCCAACCTTCTCAACATAGAGGAACCCTTGAAATAACTTTCCAGTCTCAGGGAACCCCTGCAAAAAATGACTATATCTACAAAATAAAAATTACAATAAAATACATTATTGTGATGGTCACTAAGAAGAATGTTCCTTACGCTTGTGGTTATTGGGAAGAATTACCCACTTACAGATAGCTAAAACGATCAATGGTGTCAGTGCGAACTTATCTACGAGGCAGAAATTGCTCATTGCTCAAGAAACCCCTTACAACCTCTGGAGGAACCCTGGTTGAGAAACCCTGATCTAAACAAAAATGAAATAACCCTTTAACCTCCCTGGCGGTATTCCCGAGTGTAGCTCGGGGTAAAGTTTCTGTACCAAAAATGGTAACCCCGAGCTACACTCGGGCTTACCATGCGGCGCTGCATAGGGAGTCCCTGCAGAGCTTACCTTGTCCTTCGCTCCCGCGATGTGTCCCCTGCAGTGTCCCCGGCCATCTCCTCCGGCTGATGCCGGCATCCGGCTTCTGTGTTCCGGTCCCTGTGACGTCGGGAAATACGGGTGCCGCCGGTGGCGGGAAATTTGAAAATTTTAAAAAAATGTCATGTTTTTCAAAACGAATTTTACATAGTAAAACATTGCTGTTTCAAACCATTTCACATACATTTTGTCCCTAGTGCTTTGTCCTATCCCCTGTCTGCATCTTTACTGTTCTTTCTGCCTGGATACTGAGAAACGTCCATGGCGTCCACAAAGCGTCCCTTTAGGTCAAAAGCGGTTTTAGACCGGCTAGAGAACAGCGATAGCAAATCAGAACCACTTGCAGAATTGAGTGATAATGATTCGTGGAGAAATTCATCATCAGACACTGAAAACGATTTTGCGACTTTGCTCAGCGATGTGCGAACTTGGTGCTATATTTCAAATTTCAGTGTTTTTGGTTTGATTATATTATTGAATTAAATGTATTATTATTATATTATTATTTTTAATGATTATTTATTAAATTATAATTTATTATAATTTGTGTTTCAAATTTTATCATACCCGGGATGTTTACTAGACTTTTATTCGGACAGATTTCAGTGCGTTATTCCTAAATATTACAGCCTACAATAAAAAAACTACATATTTCCATGCAAAATAATGGTACCGCTTTCAGCACCAAAAATCTGAAATAATCAGACCGCCAGGGAGGTTAAGAAGGATTTTGTTTTATATGAGTTACATTTCCTTAAAATTTCTAAAACACTTAAACACAGTCAGTCAAACGCTCTTTTAACGTCCTTTTCTTTTTTTTTTTACTGTACAGAAATGACAAGTTTAATATTTGCGTCTCACTTCTCTTTGCGTGTTACATGGCACAGTGTAGTGATTTGCCTTTTGTATTATTTTTTTACTGGAGGTCTTAATGGTGTTATTTTGTCATACAGCAGCCAGCATCTGTCAGGCCTCTTTCTGCTGGGTTTTACAGCTAACCTGTCTGTACTTTCTGTGAAACACTTGCAGTCATTCTGAAGTTGTGTCTATTCTTTGTGTGCGCATTATGAGCATCTAAAGGCAATGTGCTGTACAGATCTCACAGTGGTGCAGAGGGCTATATGCAGTGATCACGCTGTTCGAGGCAATTAATGACTCTCCATTATTTAGACTCCATCTGTTATGTCAAAATATATGTTAGTGATTATTGCTGAAAATTAAAATAAGAAAGCAATGTGCAGTTAAAGTAGATCTAAACCCAATCCCTAAATCTTCATACATACACTTTAACATGTCAAGGGAATTTCAAATGTTATTTTCAATCTTTTCAAATATAAGGCTTTGTTTAAAAGAATACTTGATGATCTTGTTCTGGTTCAGACACTTCCTTCTATTGCGTGACAACTGTCTCCCAATTGTTCTAATGTGTTGTCACTTTATCACAGGTACCTTTGAGACTACCAATGGCATTGAACGGTGTAAAAAAAAAATGCAGTGCTAAATGAGTGAATGTTTACACCTGAATATAAGAATAATGTGAATAATTAAGATGTATAAAAAAAGTGCAAAAAAACAATAACAAAAGTTCAATAAAGTGCTCATTAGTTGATGAACTCATAAAACAAGGAGTGCAGCGCTACATGAAATATTGAACCAAATAAACCTATGTCAGAAAGATATAAGCAATAGAAATGAGTCCACTATGGTATCATAATCTGAATTCCTCAGTCCACAATGAGATTTCTGACACTGTAGGTATAATCTGGTTTTCTGTTGTGGTGATATGAATAGATTGCCTACTCACCAGAAACACAATGTTAATGCGCATATCTGGATCACATGCATCCTGGGGTCCCGGATGAAGACAGCCTGGTGGTAGGATCCTCTGGTGGTCCCTCAAAGATGTGTGAGAAGGATACCGGTCTGGTCTCAAAGTGCTTACTCCTCAGGTCTGCAGCAATGCCTGAAATACTGGGGCTGAGGTGTGGAGGCTAAGTGCCAGGTATGGAGAATGAAGGTGCTCATAGTGTAGTATTATAAACAATACATTAATTGTAGTAAAATGAGAGCAGTGCCATACATACATAAATGACTGCATATGATAAAAGGCTGCTGTGAGCAATAGTAAAAGCACCCAAAAAGCAATGACCAGTACACATCAAATTTGGGCAGTTGGACCTCCTGATCCGGCGGCGTGACGTCAAGGGCTCCTCTTAGATGCGTTTCGTGTAAACACATGTCTGCAGTAGGGGTGATGCCATCAGTTGATGAACTCTCTTGATCCAATAATACCTTCAAAAGTGCAAGAAAATGTGAAATGATGACTGGAAACTCCAGCTAGTGATGAAGGAGAGCCCACAATCTGAAAAAAAAAACACGATGTGGCTGCTTACCAGAAAGCCATGACCCCTGCATTAAACAGACAGGTCAAACAAAGCTTGTTTAAAAGACAATATCTCAGCTGAAGGTATCCTGTCAGCTGATGCAAAGGTAAGAAATTGCCTCCAAAGATCACTCAGAGGTGAGACATAAAAGAAAACACATAGTGTGAAATTTATTTAAAAATAGAAGAGACACTCACAAAATAAAGGTGTCAGCAGGCTAATACAGAAAGGCATTTTCCAGGTATGGTGTTTCTATGGCCGTCTGCAAATCAGACTTAAATATCAATCAAAATGCGGTCGACGTGTGTGATGACGTCACTGTCGGAAGGTTCACCCGACGCGTTTCATCAGAGGTGATGTTGCCTGGGGGACAGGCTAAGGATAGGTCATTGCAGAGTATTGAATGGGCATGCTTCCCTGTGGCACTATCAGGAAGCTGGTTCAGAGCAATAATACAAAAGCAATGGTAGAGTGCGTGCATGTAGATAAGAAGTAGGTAAACAGAGTGAAAAAGTGAGCGCTAATCAGTTCAGCAGCTGTACACTCAAGGCAACCAGTAAAACCTCAATAAATAATATCAAAGAAATAGTGCAGCGCTTAAATCAATAGTCCTCAGTTATTCCCGATCAGTGGATGTTCCTCAATACGGAATGTAAGAAATGCCCACTCACCGGAACCACACTTGATACAGTGCAGTGTATGATTGTTATTCCCTGGTGTCACTGGAAGTGTACATCTGGTTCAGCCCTTGGAAGAGTATCCCTCTTTAGATCAGACAGGTCCAGGGTCACAGCAATTAAGGCTCCGACACAGAGTTCCCCTTAAGGGATGTGACCAGGCTGAGGAGAAAAGAGGAAGCCAGGCACAGAGCGGTGACACTCAGAAGCTGTGTTACTCCGATTCCATCCAGAGTGGGAGGTTTCTATTTACTGCAAAAGCAACACCCATACATCCCTTAAGGGGAACTCTGTGTCGGAGCCTTAATTGCTGTGACCCTGGACCTGTCTGATCTAAAGAGGGATACTCTTCCAAGGGCTGAACCAGATGTACACTTCCAGTGACACCAGGGAATAACAATCATACACTGCACTGTATCAAGTGCGGTTCCGGTGAGTGGGCATTTCTTACATTCCGTATTGAGGAACATCCACTGATCGGGAATAACTGAGGACTATTGATTTAAGCGCTGCACTATTTCTTTGATGTAGATAAGAAGTGGCTGAAAGAGGCTGCAAAAAATGGATACAAATAAGTGAAAACTGTATTTTATTAAAAGAAATACTGTTAATTGTTTATGATAGTTACATAGTTAGCCTGGCTGAAAAAAGACAAAAGTCCTTCCAGTTCAACCATAAAAAAAAAAAGTTATAATCCTACACCCACAGTTGATCCAGAGGAAGGCAAAAAACCCCAGCAAAGCATGATCCAATTTGCTCCTGCATAGAAAAAAATTCCTTCCTGATCCCCTGACAGGCAATTGGATATTCCCTGGATCAACTTCACCTATAAATGTTATATCCAGTTATATTCTGTGTATCTAAGAAAGAATCTTAGAAAGTACTGTATGATAGACAGTAGTTTATCAAACATGATATCCCAACAGGATTCCTGGGAGAGTCCGCTTGTATGGAGTGAAAGGATGAGAGCACCAAGCCAAAGGGATTAGGGAGGAGTTTGCTAGTTTGGAGGTTCAGTAAACAGACACACTAAATTGAATGTTTGGAGTTGAACCTCCATTGGCAGTGGGAAGTGATATTTAGCAGCTGTATTACTTCTGCGGCTAAATATGACAGCTTCCTCCCAGACTGGTTGCTAGGATGCTGGCAGATGGCAACAACCTAACAACCATGACCAGGGGCGGACTGACAACTCATGGGGCCCCCGGGCAATAGGAGATCATGGGGCCCCTGTGTCCTTGCCCAAACTCAAAAAAGCCTATGAAAAAGGTACCAGGGGCATCTCATGGGGCCCCCTACTGACCCCAGGCCCTCGGGCAGTGCCCAAGTTTCCAAATGGTCAGTCCGCCCCTGACCATGACTCATCCTTGTCCTGCCCAATCAGCTCTCAGCCAAGAATTTCCAGCATGAATGATGCTCACTGACCCACCAAAAGAAAAAACTCACTAACATGACCAATCCTGTTGCTTCACTCATGCCGAATGACATCTCCTGGTCCCCACTGCTAAAGTAAACAAAAAAGGCAGGGTCTCCTGGGGGATATCATTGACCAAATATGGACATGACCAAGACAAGTGGTTGTAAACCCTTACACATACCAAGTGAAGTGACTGGCCTCAGGTGATAGACAAAGATTAAACAAATCCTCCTGCATAAATTGTACCTGTTTACCTGCAGTATTCTCTTCTCTACATCTGTTCAATGTCCAGAATTAATAAAGCTTGTCTGAACTGTCAGAAAAAAGGGGGCAGAGAGCTAAAATTACACACTGCAGAACACAATGTGAAGAGCTCTGAGAGCTGATTGGAGGAAAGGGACACACCCCCTTCACACACCACAGGAGACAAGCCAAGGTCAGTAACAGCAGGATGAGCAAACAGCAGGAGCAGGCAGAGATCAGATCAGGAACAGATAACAGGAACTCAGGGAACGTAATAGACCACATGGCATTGATACACTGCATTAGTGCGGTTTAAATAGCCCTCTTGGTGCCAATGTGCATTCGCGCATGCGCATTCGTTCATGCATGTGCACCTGCAATGGGCAGAGTTCCTTAACCGCCTCCCGCCCACCATATAAGGAAATAAGGGCAGTTCTCTCGTTCTGGGAGGACGTCATACGACGTCCTTCCACTCTAGCTGCGGGTGCGCACCCCAGGGAGGGGCGTGGCGATCGGTGGTGCACTGTGTCCCTGGGACACAGCGGATCACCTATCAGTGGAAAGAGCCGATGACGTCAGCTCTGTCATGTGATAGCTGTGTCCAATCACAGCTGACCGCATGTAAAGAAGGAAATGCCGGTTATCGGCAGTCCTCTCCTTACACTGACAGCACGTGAGGAGAGGAGAGCCGGTAAATGCCATTTCTCAGAGGGGACATCTACACTGATCATCAGGGCATCATGTGATCAGCCACTTCTGCTATGCCGCATCCTTTTTAACCCAGTCATGTCGGCCTTTCATCTAGGATTCTCCTTCTTTAACCCCGGGCCTGGCTTTCCTGACAAAGAGGAATGAGGTAGCAGACAGAAATGACACTTAGTGCTCTGGATTGAGACAAGTACACACTACAGAGGGATATGCTTTGTTCATATTTCATGTCTGAGGTTTACAACCACTTTAAATGTTATCTGCGGCCCTGATTATGTTGGATCCTTTGAACTCCTAAAACATGTTGGAATTTTGTGATGCAAAATTTTGAATATTTAAAAGCTGAATTCTGGGCTGGTGTAAAATATACCGATGCAGTGCCACCCCTTTCCCCATGAATTAGGTGGCATACTTTACCTATTTCTTACTCCCCATGGTTCTGCTTTGTATGCAATGATGTTCAGGGTACTGGTTTCCTTATTTCTGCTAAAAAAATCTCAAAATGACTGAATAATATCTTTACAGAAACACTAAATACAAATACAGCCCAAGTAAGCGTAACCTCTAACAGCCAATCAGAAGTTTCCTTTCATCAAATCACCAAACATAGCATTAAGTTATCATTTAGTCGGGTCAATGAAAAATGACCGCTGATCAGTCGCTGCAGATCTTGGGAATTTGCGCATTGCTCTTTGCCTTACTGAACCATCCCTTGCATACAAACCGAGTTGGATAATAGGAATGTACATTTTGTCGCTCTCCTCGTACATAGTGCCCATTAAAATAATGATGTTTCTCCAAAGAGCGCAAACTCACACTGCGAGATTGTGAAAGACTAACAAAAACTTCATGATGGCGGAGTGCTGTTGAAGTTGAGTCCAGTCTTGATTCCTGATAGAAGGCCTTTTATGTTGCACAATGTTCTTCTCTCTCCCTTGCTGTGATTCACCTGCAAGGAAAATGCATAAAATTAACCACTGCATGAATAGGAAGGATTTTTTTTTTTTGGTCTTGAGTTTTTTTCTATTTTGAACAATGGCCTCTGAGGGTTTGAAGCTTTCATGGGAAGAGGTGTAATTAACATGACAATACTGTGCTAGAAAATCACACTCATTTCCAATCCCCAGATGTTTTGCTTGTTTCTACATTAACCCCTGAATTGCTGACAAACAGCAAGCTGGCTACTAATTCAACCATTTAAAAAAGGAAACCCCCCTCATCCAGATAATAAACCTGATAGAGGTGTTTCAATGGATAGCTATACTTTTTCCAAGCATAATCAACCCCTTGCTTTATCCATCCTCTTATTTTATAAATTTCATTTATTTTAACCCCTTGCCCTCCAGAGGATTTACTCCCCATCCTGACCAGGCCATTTTTTGCGGTTCGGCACTGCGTTACTTTAACTGACAATTGCGCAGTCATACCATGAAATTTACGTACTTTTTTCCCCACAAATTGAGCTTTCTTTTGGTGGTATTTGATCACCTGTGCGGTTTTTATTTTTTGCGCTATAAAAAAAAGGCCGACAATTTTGAGAAAAAAACAATATTTTTGACTTTTTGCTAATATTAAACATGTTCAGTAAAAAAATTAAAGAAATCTAATTTCCTCATAAATTTAGGCCTAAATGTATTCTGCGACATGTCTTTGCTAAAAAAAATCCCAGTACGTGTAAATTAATTGGTTTATGTGAAAGTTATAGTGTTTACAAATAGCAGTATAGATTCTGGAATATTTTATTTTTTTTTTTACTAGTAATGGCGGCGATCAGCGACTTATAGCGGGACTTAGCTCCCTGTAATACGCTGCAGTCCCAGGAAACACAGAACACCTTACAGGATGAGTGGGAGGGCAGTAGGAGGCGGTCCTTCCCTCTGTGGTTTTTGCATTCTTAACCACATTCAAACATCATGTAATATCTGCTAAATAGAATGTTTTGACTGGTTCTCCCCATTTATGAAAAATCCTTTGATTAGGTGCCTAGGTTTATGTAAGCAGCACTGGGGGATTCAGGGATCCACCTTCATTTGTACGTCTATAGGCAATGGTCACGTATCTTTTTTTCCTATCATAGTTAATAATAAATACATCTCCTATCAATTTATTTACATTGTCCCAATATTTTAAACCAAGCTAGTACCAGTAAGAAACGTTGTTGTTTTGTATAAAAATGATGATACTAGAAAACACGCATGTAAAGGTTCTCAATTATTTTAATAATATCTATCCATTATATATATAAAGTAGTAGTCAGTCATGTAATGGAACCGGAACCCAGTCCACACTTGGGTATTTTCCGTTATACTGAAGCGTCCCTGTCCGAACACAAATCCACGGACCACACCCGCTGATCATGCAGGAAATGAGACAGCACCAGAATCTCTTAAGACAGGAAGTCAACTCCTTTATTTTTACACAAAACACAATATATATACACAGGGCGGGGAAACACAACCAGGAACAGGAAACACATAATCAGCCCGCCCCATCAGTGGGGAGGGCTACAGGAAACACATCATCAGCCCGCCCCATCCAACCAAGACACAGAACAATGGGATGTAGCACATGGCAGATAAAAATGGGCAACCACTAGGCAGGGAACAAAGGACAACACACCAATACACAATATACATTCACATTCACACCCTGTACCCAGGGGCGAACTGATCATTTGGAAACTTGGGCACTGCCCGAGGACCCGGGGTCAGTAGGGGGCCCCATGAGATGCCCCTGGTACCTTTTTCATAGGCTTTTTGAGTTTGGGCAAGAACACAGGGGCCCCATGATCCCCTATTGCCCGGGGGCGCCATGAGTTGTCAGTCCGCCCCTGCCTCTACCCCTTAGCAGGCACAGGGTGGGTTAAACATAATGAAAGGAACATGAGCTGACACAGGGGTCCCCCCACCCCCAAAAGTCACTCCTGTCACAAGTCACATTTAACTGGACTTGCTCTGTAATGTTAAAGACATTCCATAGCTTATTCAAGGTGCTTCTTCAGTTCTAATGAGTGTCGGCAATATATCCCAGCATTTATAGTTGTACAAGTAACTCAGTCACCTTGATAGAAACACCATGGAATGTGTCAAGGTAGATGCTGATTGTTCAAGAACAGATTGGTTGGTGTGACAATTTGTGAAACCATCTGGTGGAACCATAACCTTTTTACAACTCCCATCCCATTCCTGGACTATCAACATCTGCATCGACACATTCCTTGGTGAATGGATTATTATGACCGAGTTACCTGTGTGGCTACAAATGCAGGGTTATTTTCCTGACACTCGTTAGAACTGAAAAAGTGTCTTGGATAAGCTGCAAAATATCTTCAACATTCCAGAACTAGTCCACTTGACAAGGACTAACTACTACTAGATATATCCTAGAACATCCATTCTCAACCAGAGTTCCATGGAACCTTAGGGTTCCTCCAGGGGTTACTAGGGGTTCCTTGAGCAATGAGCAATATCTGCTTCTTGGATAAGTAATCACTGAAAACAATGATCTTTTTAGCTATCTATAAGGGTGGATTCTTCCCAATGACCTCAAATGTAAGGAGTGTTCTTTCCAGTGGCCATCCTACAAATATACTGTGAGCTTTAGATATAGACATTATTAGCAGGGAGTTTCCTCAAACTGGAGAGTTATTTCAAGGGTTTATTCATGTTTAAAAGGTTGAGAAATGATATTCTAGAAGATCGGTGTTGCCTTGGGCACCAGAGCTTGTGTGTCTGCCGACTCCAGGAATGAATTCTGGCCCTGCATAGCATATATATATCTGATGTCAGCTGTCAGCTTAAGAAATTCAGACTCTCCAGCTCTCTTAGATTCTGGTCCAGCCAAGCGCATTACAAATGCACCATGCTGCGTTTTCCTGTCTGGCTCTGTTCCACAAGGACCTCAGTGCGCCTTCAGCCTGTGATCCTCTACAGAGGTCTCTGCTTTTTTTTTTGGGTTCAGCCTGTAGTGGGTTTTAAATAACAAAGTAAAAATTCGGCTTTCAGCGGAGGTTTAATTTTCTGTCTGAAGCCTGACTAAAATGGTCTCAGCGGGGAGCTTACTCCAAACAGCTCACATCTGACAGGGTTACATTTAAGATGCATTGGAAATGATGAGCTAACCTTTCAAAGCAGATCCTCCTTGCATGTATAAATACAGCCTGAGTGAGCTTCCAAAAAGTAAACCTCGAAAAGGCTGAGTATCATCCCACTTCTAAAACTGTCAGGTATCTGCAAGTGTTAATTCTATATTCCTGAGATAGTACAAAGGGCCCATTTAGATCTCTACACTGTTGGTATGATGTACTGCACCAGGGGCATAGACAAAGTTCTGTACTGCTATTTTCATTGGAGCGGTTTTCACCATTTTGCTCCAAAAAAAACTTCCTTGATGTAGTTTACTGGCAATTCCAGAAATAATATGTTCATAAGGATAAATGGTGCCACATGTAAAATGTATCATACATGCACTTTGTGTGTGTTTTAAAAGATCAGTTCATCCAAATGTAATATTTTATTAAGGCAACTGTCCCTTTGGGGTGGCATGGAATGACCCCTTAAGTAGTGAGGCAGACTAACATTTTAATCTCAGGATTTGGTCCTTGGTTTATGCTGGGAAGAAAAACAGGTTGTGCATCAGTCACTTCAGTCTTTGTATTTGGTATTGCTGAAAACAGTTTCCAGGAGAGAGGGTTTAGGGTGCAGTATACCCAAAAAGTACAAACATAAAACAGGTACTCTGAAAATAACAGGCGCACACACCTAGTGCATTATCCAAGGTTTATTCAAAGGTATAAAAGACAAAAACATACTCACAGACGAAGCATGTATAAAAAGCTTTTGCATTAACCTCCCTGGCGGTATGATTCTTTCCAATTTTTTGTGCTGAAAGCGGTACCATTTTTTTGCATGGAAATATGTAGTTTTTTATTGTAGGATGTAATTTTTAGGAATAACTCACTGAAATCTGTCCGAACAAGAGTCTATTAAACATTCCAGATATGATAAAATTTGAAACACGAAATCATAAATTATAATTTAATAAATAATCATAAAAAATAATAATATAATAATAATAAATTTGATTCAATAATATAATCAAACCAAAAACACTGAAATTTGAAATACAGAGGCAAATTCGCACATCGCTGAGCAAAGTCGCAAAATCGTTTTCAGTGTCTGATGACGAATTTCACCACAAATCATTATCATTCAATTCTGCAAGTGGTTCTGATTTACTATCGCTGTTCTAAAACCACTTTTGACGTAAAGGGATGCTTTTTGGATGCCATGGACTTTTCTAAGTTTCCAGACAGAAAGAACAGTCAAAATGCAGGCAGGGCACAGGACAAAGCAGTAGGGACAAAATATATGTGAAATACATTGAAACAGCAATGACAGCAAAAATTACATTTTTTAAAAAATTTCAAATTTCCCGCCGGTTCCGGCGCCCGTACGTCCCGACGTCACAGGGACCGGAACACAGAAGCCGGATGCCGGCATTGGCCGGAGGAGATGGCCGGGGACACTGCAGGGGACACATCGCAAGAGTGAAGGACAAGGTAAGAGCTGCAGGGACCCCCTGAGCAACGCCGCAGGGTAAGCCCGAGTGTAAATTTGGTATTGAAATTTTACCCCGAGCTACACTCGGGAATCCTGCTAAGAAGGTTAAGAAGATGGCCACAACGGCAAGCAAGGTGTTCCAACTGTTAGTGTGGTCAAATGGCTGACACGTTTCGGGGATGAGTTCCTTTCCTCAGAGCTGCTGACCAGCCTCTTAGAACAGTCTGGATAAAAACGCACAGATGTGTCCCAAAGGAAATAAGTGAATGGTATATGTCAACTGTGATTGGTGGGGAAAAAACTCACTGCTGCCATGGTAAAAACACATCGGTTTGTGGGAAGTATGAACAGGAGCCAGGCGCTGTGTAGTTTTGTGATAAAAGTAATACACCTTTATATGAAGGCGTGCCTTTAATAATTCATATGGTAAAAAATAAATAACCAGCCTGTGGCTTTAAGAAGTCAGGTTCCAAGATGGACGGCCCGTCCGTTTAGAGGGAAGCAGTGGAGTAGAATACCTGTCAGTGCAGGGACCACGTGTACCCGACGTCCCAGCATCCTGGATGACGTCACCACGATGTGGAGAGACGTAGGGGGGGAACTCTTGCTGGAGCTGCAGCTTTAGAAGGAAGAGGCCGGTTGCCGGGACAACATGTTTCACGCACATGCGCTTTATCAAGTCTCTTCAGCAGCAGTGAGCTGCGGCTCCAGCTAGAGTTCCCCCCCTCCGTCTCTCCACATCGTGGTGACGTCATCCAGGACGCTGGGACGTCGGGTACACGTGGTCCCTGCACTGACAGGTATTCTACTCCACTGCTTCCCTCTGAGCGGACGGGCCGTCCATCTTGGAACCTGGCTTCTTAAAGCCACAGGCTGGTTATTTATGTTTTACCATATGAATTATTAAAGGCACACCTCCATATAAAGGTGTATTACTTTTATCACAAAACTACACAGCGCCTGGCTCCTGTTCATACTGACCAGCCTCTTAGACTAGTACAGATGTGTAGTGGATGAGGAGGACCGAAGCTTTGAACAACGTTGCTGCTGTACCTCTGAGGGACTCGTTCCCGAAATGCGTCAGTCATTTGACCGCACTGACAGTTGGAACACCTTGCTTGCCATTGTGGCCATCTTCTTAATGCAAAAGCTTTTTATACATATCTGTGAGTATGTTTTTGTCTTTTATACCTTTGAATAAACCTTGGATAATGAACTAGGTGTGTGCGCCACCTGTTTATTCTTTATATAATGGCTGATCTCCCTGTCTAAGGAGGGCTGCACCCCTGAAGCATCTTCTTTTGGTTATCTCTGTCCTGGTCCACTTGGCTTCCCTTTGGCTGTCCATTTCCTGAAGCGCTGGAGAGTACATACGAACTCTGAAAATAGCAGTATAACCCACATAGAAGAAAAATATATTTTAAATATATTTTAAAAATATTTTTCCCAAATATATTGACATATATTTTGGCCCTATTCAATATATTTCAAATACATTTAAATATATATATATATACATATATATATATATATATATATATATATATATATGCCATTGTACTCTTGCTGGCCATCTAAGGTATATCTGTACATTATTTAAGGAGGTGTTGACTCCCTCCAGGCATATGTGACCTTCATTTATCCATTGCTATTAATGCTCCAACTTGGAGACTCTCAAATACAGGTCCGCACTTTACAGAGGAGCCTTGATGAGGCAGTGCAGCTTCCACATATATTTGCAAATGTGTGCAACTAAAACCTCTGTAAATGTAAATTGTTATACAGTGTCATTTTTTTGCAGCCTTGCTGGTAAGTGTGCTGGAATATAATTTGTTTGTTTGTACAGATGCATGATGTGCCTGGAAGTCTGCTCATAGGAGGGGAATAAAGGATTTAAACCTTCAGATCAGTGAGTGACAACCAGGGCCGGATCTAGCCTCTGATCTGATCTGGGGGTGCAATAAAAAAAAGTCAGGGGGCATAATGTCAACATTGTTTGAGTCACTGACAGTCTGACCTGGGAAACACTAGTATGTATCAGGATATCATTAGATTAGGGTGATAACAGAACCTGTACCCTCTTATATGAGGTGTGCTCATCAGAGTCACTCTTGTCATCATGAGTACTCATCAGAGTCCCCCTTTACATCAGGGTCCCCATCAGAGTGTCCCGTTACATCAGGGTCCATATCAGAGTGCTCCTTTAGATCAAAGTTCCCATCAGAGTCCCCCTTCCCCTTACATCAAGATTTGCACTAGAGTTCCCCTTACATCAGAGTGTCCATCAGAGTGCTCCCATCCATAAAGTGCCCCCATTAGAGTGCCCCCTTACACCAACTGTCCCCATCAGAGTGCCCCCTTACACCAACTGTTCCCATCAGAGTGCCTCCTTACATTAACTGTCTCCATCAGAGTGCCTCCTTACATTAGGAGTCCCCATCAGAGTGCCTCCTTACATCCGGTGTCCCCATCAGAGTGCCCCCTTACATCAACTGTCCTCATCAGAGTGCTTTCTTACATCAACTGTCTCCATCATAATGCCCCCTTACATGATGTGTCCCTATCAGAGTGCCCCTTTACATCAAATGTCCCTATGTGAGTGCTCTCTTACATCAACTGTCTCCATCAGAGTGCCTCCTTACACCAGATGTCCCCATCAGTGTGCCCCCTTACATCAGGTGTCCAAATCATAGTGCCCCTTACATTGGGTATCCCTTTCAAAGCACCCACATATATGGATTGTCCCAATCAGACTGCCTCCTTATGTCAGGTGTCCAAATCCTAGTGCCCCCTTCTTTCAGATATCGCCATCGCAATGCTCCCTTATATAGATTGTCCCAGTCAGAGTGCCTCCCTACATCAAGTGTCTCCATCACTTCAGAGTGCTCCCTCACAGGTGCGGACTGACCATTTGGAAACTCGGGCACTGCCCGAGAGCCTGGGGTCAGTACGGGGCCCCATGAGATGCCCCTGGTACCTTTTTCATAGGCTTTTTTGAGTTTGGGCATGGACACAGGGGCCCCATGATCCCCTATTGCCCGGGGGCCCCATGAGTTGTCAGTCCGCCCCTGTCCCTTACATCAGGTGTCCCCATCAGAGTGCCCCCTTACATGAGATGTCCCAATGAGAGTGCCCTTTACATCAAATGTCCCTATGAGAGTGCTCTCTTACATCCACTGTCCCCATCAGAGTGTCGCCTTACATCAGGTGTCCAAATCATAGTGCCCCTTACATCGGGTATCCCTTTCAAAGCGCCCACATATATGGATTGTCCCAATCAGACTGCCTCCTTACGTCAGGTGTCCAAATCCTAGTGCCCCCTTCTATCAGATATCGCCATCGCAATGCCCCCTTATATGGATTGTCCCAGTCAGAGTGCCTCCCTATATCAACTGTCTCCATCACTTCAGAGCAGGGGCAGACTGACAACTCATGGGGCACCTGGGCAATAGGGGATCATGGGGCCCCTGTGTCCTTGCCCAAACTCAAAAAAGCCTATGAAAAAGGTACCAGGGATATCTCCTGGGGTCCCCTACTGACCCCGAGTCCTCGGGCAGTGCCCGTGTTTCCATATGGTCAGTCCGGCTCTGCGTCAGAGTGCTCCCTCACAAATGAACTTCCCCAGTCAGACTGGCTCATGGATCAGTGGATACACTCTCATAGACCTGGAGGGGCCAACTAAAATCTGGAGGGGCACAGCCCACCCCAGCACCCCCCCCAGATCCAGCCCTGGTGACAACCCTGAAAGGGTTGCGCTTATGAGGAATCTCGGCTCACACCTCTTGAGCCAAAGCAGCTAGAAGAAGATAACCAGTGGTCACATGTTAATAAAGTCTAATTAAAAAAAAATAATATTTAAAGACCTTAACTATAAAATGCAAACCATTTTCCCATTGAGCCTTAGTTGAGTATATTGGATTGTTGATGTCATTGGTTTACATCTACAGTACCACATTGCAGATCTTTGCATCCGATGCAAGGTGTTTAAAACAATATTTCCCTGAAATCATACACGCCTGGCACACAAACCATGGCTCTTGGCTCCGTCAGATATACTGCCACATCTGTGTGATACTTGCTTAGCTCAAATCCAATTTGTCTTCGAATATCTTGCAGACGTCCTGCATTTTTCGTGCCCACTGGATGGCACTGTTCCATGACTGTAGATGATTCCTCATTATACGCCAGCCAGACCGTATGATAATCCTTCCTCACCTGTGAATTCCTCTATGGCATAAATTCATATTGTTCTCAAATCTTCTCCGGCCTTAATTACAGCTTAGGGTTCATGTACACTGCAGCTGATAAACTCACGTTTAGGAGCCGTTCAGCGTTTTTTTTCAGCTGCCCCTGAACTCTCTTAATGTTTTCCTATGTGTCCATGTACACATCATCATTTACAGGCATTTGAGTTTACAGTCTTTTTTTTTAATGCAGAAAACTTGCGTTCAGGAGTAGATTTTTATCAGTGTTTCAAATGGAAAACACTTGTAAAGCGGATAAACACGTCAAATCGTGTTTTAAATTTTTTTTAACTCTTCCAGTTGTCGATGCTGTCCAGAGCCTTTTTTCATCATGAAAAATGCATGCAAAGCGTTTTCAAGGTGCTCAGATGGACAAAACACTGAACACAGGATGTCCCTACCAAGCTTGTCACACGTTGTAATGACCAATTCACACCTCAGACCTCTCCCACCCTTGGAAACAAAAGATATGTTAATGACCATTCACACCTCAAATTCCTCCTGAAGACCCCCTGCCAGGTGGCCTTAATGACTCCCTCCACCAGACACCTTTCCCACCCTTGGAAACAAAAGAAATGTTAATGAGCAACTCACACCTAAGCTAATCTCAACACATACTGCAGTCTCTGCTTCTACTCTCTGTATTTCTCTGACACAGTCTGAAATAGTTAATAATTTGCCACTTTTCAGTGCATTCTGGGCATTTTGGAGGTTCTCCTGTGCTTATCTTTAAAAAAACGCTTCTAACGCAAACGCGCATAAATGTGCTATGCAAACGCGGCTAAACAGATGTTTTTTAACCTACATTTTCCAGCAGTTAGTTTTCATCGTTCAGAAGTGTCACGTGTACATGGGGCCTTTATCAGCGTTTCAAATGCCAAACGCGTGTAAACGCGGCTAAATGTGTTTCTAAGCGTTTGCGTTTAAAATTTTTTTTAACTCTTCCATTTCCAGATGCTGTCCAGAGCCTTTTTTCATCATGAAAAATGCATGCAAAGTGTTTTCCCTGTACTCAAATGGACTTGGTACACCATACAACAGTAAAATCAGTCTGTATATGCAGTAAAGCATGCTTGTCATACTCACTGTGGAACCTAAGGGGTTAATCCTCTGCTTAGTGTAAAAAGGCTGTTTGATCCTGTTGTCTCAGTTCTTCCCCTTTTTCAAGCGACCACCATTTATCTCCAGATTGAACCGTATCTGTTTTCACCTGATGATCTGGCCAGTAACACACCTCCTGTACTAGAGAGACACCACTCTGGATGAAGGGGCACCTTTGAACAACAACATTGTCAGTGTGGGAGGAGGGACTATTAGATGTACTAGCAGATATAAAGTGTTACTAAAGCCACAACAGTAAAATCAATCTGTACATGCAGTAAAGCATGCTGGTTTTAATCACTGAGGAATGTAAGTTAATCCTCTGCATTGTGTTAAAAGTCTGTTTGATCCTGTCTTTTCTGCCCCTCCTCTTGTTGAAATGACCACCTGACACAGACTGAATTCGTAGTCACATGCACATGCTCAGTTTGGTGTGTATTGCTAGGGAGGGTTTTTTTTTTTTTGCTTGGGAGAGTGCATGTGATCAGCACAGGGCCAATCAGCACTGTCCAGACAGAGGTCAGGGGATTTGTATCCTCCTAGTGCAGAAAGAAAACTTCTCCTACAAGCTTTAGCTAGTGCTGGGCTGGGCACTGATAGAAGTCACAAGACTGCTCTAACTTCTGATGAGAAAAGGTATTTAGCAGTTTATATTTGCTAAAATAATTGCATTTCCATGTTCTGAGTACTGTGGGAGACCAGATATAGTGAATACAGGGTCCGGGGAGACCAGATATAGTGCATGTAGGGTCCGGGGAGACCAGATATAGTGAATGCAGGGTCCTGGGAGACCAGATATAGTGAATGCAGGGTCCTGGGAGACCAGATATAGTGAATGCACGGTCCGGGGAGACCAGATATAGTGAATGCAGGGTCCGAGGAGACCAGATATAGTGAATGCAGGACCCTGAAACTGAGCTGCAGCAAGGTGGCCAAGACCATACAGTGGTTTAACAGGACAGGTTCCACTCAGAACAGGCCTCGCCATGGTTGATCAAAGAAGTTGAGTGCATGTGCTCAGCATCATATCCAGAGGTTGTCTTTAGGAAATAGATGTATGAGTGCTGCCAGCATTGCAGAGGTTGAAGGGGTGGGGGGTCAGCCTGTCAGTGCTCAGACCATACGGCGCACACTGCATCAAAGTGGTCTACATGGCTGTCGTCCTAGAAGGAAGCCTCTTCTAAAGATGATGCACAAGAAAGCCTGCAAACAGTTTGCTGAAGACAAGCAGACTAAGGACATGGATTACTGGAACCATGTCCTGTGGTCTGATGAGACCAAGATAAACTGATTTGGTTCAGATGGTGTCAAGTGTGTGTGGCGGCAACCAGGTGAGGAGTAGAAAGACAAGTGTGTCTTGCCTACAGTCAAGCATGGTGGTGGGAGTGTCATGGTCTGGGGCTGCATGAGTGCTGCCGGCACTGGGGAGCTACAGTTCATTGAGGGAACCCTGAATACCAACATGTACTGTGACATACTGAAGCAGAGCATAATCCCCTCCCTTCAGAGACTGGGCCGCAGGACAGTATTTCAACATGATAACGACCCCAAACACACCTCCAGGATGACCACTGCCTTGCTAAAGACGCTGAGGGTAAAGGTGATGGACTGGCCAAGCATATCTCCAGACCTAAACCCTATTGAGCATCTGTGGGGCATCCTCAAACGGAAGGTGGAGGAGCACAAGGTCTCTAACATCCACCAGTTCCGTGATGTCGTCATGGAGGAGTGGAAGAGGACTCCAGTGGCAACCTGTGAAGCTCTGGTGAACTCCATGCCAAAGAGGGTTAAGGCCGTGCTGGAAAATAATGGTGGACACAAACAATATTGACACTTTGGGCCCAATTTGGACATTGTCACTTAGGGGTGTCCTCACTTTTGTTGCCAGTGGTTTAGACATGACACTGCCCGAGGGCCAGGGGTCAGAAGGGGGCCCCATGAGATGCCCCTGGTATCTTTTCATAGGCTTTTTTGAGTTTGGGCAAGGACACAGGGGCCCCATAATCCCCTATTGCTCGGGGGCCCCATGAGTTGTCAGTCCGCCCCTGGCTGTGTGTTGAGTTATTTTGAGGGGACAGCAAATTTACATGTTATACAAGCTGTACACTGACTACGTCACATTGTAGCAAAGTGTCATTTCTGCAGTGTTGTCACATGAAAAGATAGAATACAATATTTACAAAAATGTGAGGGGTGGACTCACTTCTGGGAGATACTGTAGATAGTTAATCAGGATGAAAAAAGACACTAGTCCATCTAGTTCAACACACCGAAGAAAAAAGAAGAACAAACTAATAAAAAATTTCCATATACACAATCCTATACCTAATGTGATTCCTTATGAACTTGTTCTTGCATCACTAGTATTAGGCTGCATGCACATGGGCGTATTAACAGCTGAAAAAAAAATACAGCATAAAAATTGCTCATTTTGGCATCAATTACATTTGCAGGCCTATGGGCTTTAGAGGTGTGAGCGTGTAAACTCATTCATAATCATTTATTCTAGCCACTAAAATTAATTTATGCACATATGTTTGTAAATTATACTAGTAAGCTCAAATTCAAACGCAGGTTCAGGTTCGGTTGTTTATGCCCCTGAACCGTGCTCTAAAGTATGGATTCAAATGCCACAATGTGTACGGACACTGGCTGAAATAGAGCTGCATTCAGAGAAAGAAAAAAAATGTAAAAGCCTCTAAAAGCAGTGTTATTTTCTGCCCATGTGCATGAGGACTACAACCTGTTATAATTATTTGATTTATTTTCTAAATTGACTTTTAACCACTTGCCACCCAGGCCAATTCTGATAGTTCTCTGATACATGTAAAAATCATCATTTTTTTTGCTAGAAAGTTACTGAGAACTCCCAAACATTATATATTTTTGTAAACAGAAGCCCTAAAGAATAAAATGGTGGGTCCTGCAATGTTTTATGTCACACGTTATTTGCTCAGCGGTTTTCAAATGCAAATATTTAGAAAAAATTGCACTTTAATGAATTTTAGTGAACCCAAACACAATATAATACCCAACATTTTGGTAAAATAGAAAAGATGATGACACACTGAGTAAATAGATACCTACTGTTTTATGCTTTAAAATTGTGTACGCCCCTGGACCAGTGCCAAACGACACCTAAAAATCTCCATATGTGACTCTTTAAAAGCCTTTACAGGTTATCACTTTAGAGTCACATAAGAGGTCTGGAGCTAGAATTATTGCTCTCTCTCTGGTGTTCATGGCAATATCTCACGTGTGGTGCTATCACCATGTATTTATGCATGGGGGACCTAGGTACATGTTTGCATTTACGCACGATCACGGAGGGATTGGGGGGTGTTACATTATTTTTTTTTTAATATTTGTTTTATTTATATGTATTTTTAAAAAACTGTACCTTTTTAAAATCAACTTTATTGCTATCACAAGGGATGAACAACATCCCTTGTGATAGCTTGGACTGTGACAGGTCATCTGTATGAAGAGATCTGGGGTCTTTTAGACCCCAGATCTCTCCTCTGGCCTCCAAAGCATCTGAGCAACCTGAGATCAGATGCTGTACAAGCTGGTGTCTACTTGTCAACAAAAAAACCTGAAATGACGAAATCCGGTTTCTGATGTCACAGGGGACGGGCGGGAACTTCCGTTCCTTCCACTCTTCCTAGGAAATGCATGACAGGTCCTCTTTATAGAGATCTGATGTCTATTAGACCCCAGATCTCTCCCCTGGCCACCAAAGCATCTGATCAAACCAAGATGCTGTACAAGCTGGTAACAAACAACCTGTAAGTGGCACAATCATGTTTCTGATGTCACAGAAGAGCGGTGGGAACTTCCGTTCCTTCCACTCCTCCTAGGAAATGCATGACAGGTCCTCTTTATAGAGATCTGATGTCTATTAGACCCCAGATCTCTCCCCTGGCCACCAAAGCATCTGATCAAACCAAGATGCTGTACAAGATGGTAACAAACAACCTGTAAGTGGCAAAGTCATGTTTCTGATGTCACAGAAGAGCGGTGGGAACTTCGGTTCCTTCCACTCTTCCTAGGAAATGCATGACAGGTCCTCTTTATAGAGATCTGATGTCTTTTAGACCCCAGATCTCTCCCCTGGCCACCAAAGCATCTGATCAAACCGAGATGCTGTACAAGTTGGTAACAAACAACCCCGGACGTGGCAAAATCAGGTTTCTGACGTTACCGAAGAGGGGCGGGAACTTCCATTCCTTCCACTCTTCCTAGGGAATGTGTGACAGGTCCTCTTTATAGAGATCTGTGGACTTTTAGACCCCAGATCTCTCCTATGGTCACCAAAGCATCTGGTCAAACTGAGATGCTGTACAAGTTGGTAACAAACAACCCGGAAGTGGCAAAATCAGGTTTCTGACGTTACAGAAAATGGGTGGGAACTTCCGTTCCTTCCACTCTTCCTATTGAATGCATGACAGGTCCTCTTTATAGAGATCTGGGGTCTTTTAGACCCCACATCTCTCCACTGGCTACCAAAGCATCTGATCAAACCGAAAGCTGGTAGCAAACAACCCGGAAGGGGCAAAATCAGGTTTCTGACGTCACAGAAGAGGGTGGAAACTTCTGTTCCTTCCACTCTTCCCAGGGAATGCGTCTGAAGTGGTCACATTGTTACTGGGCTTCCCAATTGGACAGGAGAGCCCAATAAAGGTGGGGGCAGGAGGGGGGAGACCCCCTTCTGCCACCTGTAGAAGTGATCGAGTGGCTGTATAGCCAGTTCAACTTGAGGACGTCATATGACATCCTACGGTCAGGAAGTGGTTAAACTATGTGCAAAATATCACCTTTTATTCATAAGTAATTGTTTTATAGTGAAAAATGCATAGAAAAACAACATCACTGTTAAATTTGTTTTTTAGGTGATTCTGACACAGGGGCGGACTGACAACTCATGGGGCCCCCAGGTAATAGGGGATCATGGGGCCCCTGTGTCCTTGAGCAAACTCAAAAAAGCCTATGAAAAAGGTACCAGGGGCATCTCATGGGGCCCCCTACTGACCCCGGGCCCTCGGGCAGTGCCCGAGTTTCCAAATGGTCAGTCCGCCCCTGTTCTGACATAACATAACAATAGTTTTTTACAACTCGGACAGTCGGATTCATCAAATAATGTAAAGAGAACTGTGCAAAGTGCCGCACTCCAAACCAGCCAATCACAGGTCATCATTCATTGTTCTGATTAGTCTACATTCATAAAAGTGACAGCTGATTGGATGGCATGGGTTAATGTTCTTTCTGAAACATCTCTATTGTTTGCACTGCTATGGTAAAGAGAATGTGTGACCAAGAAAGGAGAGCCCAGACTTGCAGCAGTAATTAGATAACTTATCATGTTTTTCCTGTCTCTCTGTGTCTAGATTCATGTTAAAATCGAATAATAAATTCAGTCTGCCTCTGGCCATTTTTAATAATTATCTCCACTGTCCAAGCATTGAGCAATGTCGAGAGATCCTGACTCTATGCAATATTCTGATGTAAAGTTCGTAGATTTAAATTGAAAGTGCCAAAACCACTTTTTTTCCACTGCTAATTACTCTATAATGACAGTATGAATTTAAAAAGTAAAAGAGGTTACTAAATTTCTTCCGTCTGCTTGAAAGTCCCACGATCTTGCTTCATTCTTGACAGATTTGCTTCAAGGTACACCTGTCATTATGTTATATTGTTTTAACTGCTGTTGGAAATTAAGTTCAGGCATGCTGGCCCAGATCTTCCTTAAGAGGCCTTGTCACCAACTTACAAAAAATACAGGTAAAATCACAAATTAAAATGGAATTCCAGGCTTTTGTCTAACTATGCTTAAAACTGCTCCCCCCTCCATCTAAATCCTATTCTCATCGTGCTCCCGTTTGGTGATGAGATCTGCTCCCAGTGGCGGCATCATGGGGCAGGAGGGACAACTGAGAAAGGACACCCCATAGCAAGGTGACACCACCACCAAAACACTTCAACCGTTGACTTCTAACTACTGACGCCTGCTGCTAGGGAGGTCACATGTCTGGAACGGAGTGCTCTGAGAATATGTAAATATGAGCATCTTCCCTCTACAGCAGTGGTCTCCAAACTGCAGCCCGGGGGCCAGATGCGGCGCTTTGCTTGCTTTTATCTGGCCCTTGGGGCATTATTCCCCCCCCCCCACCATCAGCAACAGTGGGGCATAGTTCCCGCCACTGACACCAACAATGGGGCACTATTCCTTCCAATGACACCAATAATAGTGCATTATTCCTTCCAATGACAACAATAATGGGGCATTATTCTTCCCACTGACACCAATGATAGGGCACTATTCCTCCTACTGACACTAATGATAAAGCTCTATTCCGCCCACTGACACCAATGCTGGGGCACTATTCCTCTAGCTGACACCAATGCTGGGGCACTATTCCTTCCACTGACACCAATAATGGGGAAATATTCTTCCTACTGAAACCAATGATGGTGCACTATTCCTCCTACTGACAGCAGTAATGGGGCACTATTCCTCCTACTGACAGCAATGATGGAGTACTATTCCTCCTACTGACTGCAATGATGGGTCACTATTCCTCCCACTGACACCAATGATGGGGCACTATTCCTCCCACTGACACCAATGATGGGGCACTATTCCTCCTCCTGACAGCAGTAATGGGGCACTATTCCTCCTACTGACACCAATGATGGGGCACTATTCCTCCCACTGATGCCAACAATGGGACACTATTCCTCCCACTGACACCAACAATTGGAAACAATTCCTCCCATTGATACCAATGATGGGACGCTATATCTCCCGTTAATACCAATGATGAGGCATTGTTTACTCCCACTGATGCCAGGACATTTTCTACTCCCACTGGCCACAATCCAGCCCCCCTAAAGTCTGAAAGACAGTAAACTGGCCCCTTGTTTATAAAGTTTGGAGACCCCTGCTCTACAGGATAGTAAGTATAGGATTTAGAATGGGGCGGGAGCAAGTTTAGGCATAGCTAGGTAATACTTTGTGTTTTAAATGCCTAATTGCAGTATTTGTATGTACTTGCAATGTGCCTTTGAACTTACTAGAAAATTTGGCAAATCTTCTGCCAGGTTATTGCTCTCTGCTCTTCTGGAAGTGTCTAATTACACACTGTGCTGTCCCAGCATCCCTGTCCCTCCCCTCCCTACATAATATCTTATGCAGCGCCTAGAGGAGGAGCAAAGGGGATTACTGTAGAGTGACAACTTTAAGACTGCTGTGGCTATTTGTGATGATAATGAAGTCTGACATATCCAAAATTGTGTAGAAAGAATGAGGAAGTCTTACAGAAAACAGTGTCACCCTGATTTCTACAAAATGTGCAAGTCAGTGATAAAACAATCTTATGTTTGTAGTTTAGCAGGCAAAAAGATTACATTTCACATACCCCCCCCCCCCGCCCCCCAAAAAAACAAACAAACAAACAAACAAACAACCAGATCAAGATACATTGAGAAAAAGTAGAATGCAGAAAAATCTAAGCCTGAATCTGCACAGGTCTTTTAATGAGCCATGGTGTAAACTGGTCATAAAACAGGTTTTAAATGGTTTGAGAAAATAGATATCAGTAAGTCTGGTTTTATTTGCACTAATGCTGAATTTTCTGGTATACTTTAAGCTCCCAACTGTATTAATAATTCATGCTGTGGTGGAGTTATAGCTATCAAAAAGTCTCTCACACGTCTGTGCACGAGTAGGGGATACTGGTTGTAAAGCAATTTCAGGAGCTATAGCTATACCAATGTGTAAGACAATAACAATCAATTAGACATCAGACATGCTATGCTATAACATCCAGCAAGGAAATGGAACTCACTAGACCTCCTAAGTGGAAAGTGTAGATGAGCCATACTATTTTTAATGTCTATCAAATCATAATTTCATTCTGCTCATAAATTTCTGGTTGTTGGATTGTGAAACAAGGTCAGATGGAAATACATATATAGTTAATATAACTGGTATGAGGGAGTGTCCCTTGGAGCATAAGAAAAAACTTCAACACCACTTCTGCACACCCATCAGAACCTTTGATTGGTTATGTTAATTATTGAAACACCCTCTTCAGGAACCTGAAGGCTGGCTGCATTTATAACTCAGCAACGCTTTAAAAACTATAAAGGAATGCTAAAGGTCATTTATGAGAAACAGTGACTATGGTATGTCAAATTGGACTTGTGCTGCATGGAACCAAATATCAGTCTAACTTAAGCTGTAAGTTATATGTGCAAGCGAATTTGCCCCGAAGCTTACTGAATATGGTGACATTTCACTTTGCAAGGAGTATTCAATCACATGCAAGGGAAAAAAAGCATCTTGCTTGCACACTGAAAGAAGAATGGTAGAGGGCAAAGCATCCAAAATGATGAAAATATCATCAATGTACCTGCCAAAAAATACCATATGATGAGCAAAAGGTTTATGGCTACAGATGCAATTTGTCTCCTATAGACTCATAGGTAGATTGGCATAGCTGGGGGCAAAAATATGCCCCCATAATAGTGCCTTTAGTCTGAAGGTAAAAACCACCATCAAACACAAACTAGGTGTGTTCTATACAGTATCATCAAGCATCCAAAATAAACCAAGCTTGTTTAAAGTTCAGATTTGACTGTGTGAATAAGGAATGTTCAACTGCTTGGAAGCCTATATTATGGGGAATTGTTGTATATAGGGAACTTACATCCAGAGACAGCCAACATTAAGAAGGTTCCCATGAATAATTTTGCAGGATTTCCATAAGGTTGGCTGAATCTTGGATGTAGAAAGGCAATTCTTTAACAAAAGCTGTAGAAGAAAGTCTATATATTGAGATAGCCCATTCATCACACTACCCATGGAAGCTATTATGGGTCTACCTGGGGGATTTAAAAGATCTTTTTGTACCTTAGGAAGATAATAGAAAGAAGGTACCTGATAGAATTCCTTAAAAAAAAAAGGCAGTCTCTTTTTTGTTAATAACCTTCCCAGTCTGGGTTGGCTTGAGAAAGGGGCATTCATGGTCCTGAAACATGTAGCCACACCCATACATCTGATGTCATCTGGCTCTTCTGGAACTGCCATCAGACTTCTGGTTTTGATGGCTCCATTGGCATTGTCAGGACCTATTTCATTACCTGGGTCACTTGCTGGTGGCACTGTTGTTCCCAGAGTCAAAGGGCTCCACCAGCAGTTGTCTCCCAGTAGCCAGGCTTTCCAGGTAATTAGGATGCACCTGACATGGGCTGCTGGGAGGTATTTAAACCAACCCATAACTGAGGTTCAGTGTTTCAGTGTCCTTCCTGCAAGCCATGTCCTGCTTGGGCCTGATCCTTGTTCCTGTACCTATACTTGAGACCTGCTCCCTGTACCCTGCATCCAGCTCTCCTATTACCTTGCTCCCTGCTCTTCTTGTTTCCTGTCCTGACCTTGCCCTGCTCATGTGTGCTCCCTACATTTGTATAGTTAGTTTGATTATTGTTTGGGTTGCCTCACTTTCACGTTTATTTGTCAATTTACAATGTTTATGGTTTATTGGTGTTGTAAGGGTGATATTTATGTTAATAAACTTCATTTAACCTTACTCAGTCTGGTTCCTGATTTCTTTAGGTATAGCCCACGGATCTGTTCATCCTTGCTGGATGCTTGCTTTTGGTATCTCTGACAGGCATCCACACATCCACAGCTGCTTCCTGGCATAACTCTGCATTACCTGGTCACTTCACTGGTGAACTCTGCATCTGCCCTCGGGTCTGTTCAGAGATAACCCATATATTGCCAGATGATGTGCCTACTATTATCTTATCCCATGTCGGCAGCACAGTGGCTAAATGGTTAGCACTTCCACCTGGCAGTATTAGGGTTGTTGGTTCAAATCCCAACCATGGCACCACCCGCCTGGAGTTTGCATGTTCTCCCTGTGCTTGCATGGGTTTCCTCCCACATTCTAAAGATATGTTGGTAGGTGAATTGGCTCGTGTATGTATGAATGTAAGTTAGGGATCTTAGATTGTATGCCTCTTGAGGGTTAGGGACTGATGTGAATTTACAATATACATGTAAAGCACTGTGTAAATTGGCAGTGCTTTATAAGTACCTGTAATAATGTGAGTGCATATTATCTTTTTAACCTTATATTTTACAAAAATCTACACTTAGATGGTCGCATCCTCTTTTTTTCTTCTTTCAGTATCTGAGTGCAGAGGACTTATCTACAGTTGCAAGAAAAAGTATGTGAACCCCTTGGGATTACGTGGAGTTTTGCATGAATTGGGCATAAAATGTGCTCTGAACGTCATCTAAGTCACAACAATAGAAGAACACAGTCTGCTGAACATAATACTACACAAACATTAGATGTTGCCATGGTTTAATTGCACATAACGTGTAATCATTCACAGTGCAGGGAGGAAAAAGTATGTGCGGCCCTAGCTTAATGACTTCTCCCAGAGCTAATTGGAGCCAGGAGTGTGCCAACCTTGACTCCAATCAGTGTGATGATATTGGATGTGTTGCTGACAGCTGTCCTGCCCTTAAAAAACACACACCTGTTTTGGGTTTACTGGTTTCAAGAAGCACTGTCTGATGTGAACCATGCCTCGCAGAAAAGAGCTCTGAGAAGACCTAAGATCAAGAATTGTTGACTTGCATGAAGCTGGAAAGGGTTACAAAAGTATCTCCAAAAGCCTTGATGTTCATGTGTCCACGGTAAGACAGACTGTCTACAAATGGAGAAAGTTTAGCACTGTTGCTACTCTCCCTAGGCGTGGTCGTCCTGTAAAACTGACTGCGAGAGCACAGCGCAGAATGCTGCATGAGGTAAAGAAGAATCCCAGAGTGTCAGCTAAAGACGTACAGAAATCTCTGGCACATGCTAACATTTTTGTTGACACATCTACAATAAGGAAAACATTAAACAAGAATGGAGTACATGGGAGGACACCACGGAGGAAGCCATTGCTGTCCAAAAAGAATATTGCAGCACGTTTGAAGTTTGCAAAAGAGCACCTGGATGTTCCACAGCACTACTGGCAAAATATACTGTGGACAGATGAAACCAAGATTGAGTTGTTTGGGAAGAACACACAACACTATGTGTGGAGAAAAAAAGGCACAGCACACCAACATCAAAACCTCATCCCCACTGTAAAACATGGCGGAGGGAGCATCATGGTTTAGGGCTGCTTTGCTGCCTCAGGGCCTGGACAGATTGTTGTCATTGATGGGAAAATGAATTCCAGAGTTTATCAAGACATTTTGCAGGAAAACGTACAACCATCTGTCCGCCAACTGAAGCTCCACAAAGGATGGGTGATGCAACAGGACAATGACCCAAAGCATACAAGTAATTCAACAAAACAATGGCTGCAACAGCACAGAATACGCCTTCTGGAGTGGCCCAGTCAGAGTCCTGACCTCAACCAGATTGAAATGCTGTGGCATGACCTTAAGAGAGCGATTCACACCAGACATCCCAAGAATATTGCTACACTGAAACAGTTTTGTGAAGAGGAGTGGTCCAAAATTACTCCAGATCGTTGTGCAGGTCTGATCTGCAACTACAGGAAACGTTTGGTTGAGGTTATTGCTGTCAAAGGAGGGTCAACCAGTTATTAAGTCCAAAGGTTCACATACTTTTTCCTCCCTGCACTGTGAATGTTTACATGTTATGTGCAATTAAACCATGGCAACATCTAATGTTTGTGTAGTATTATGTTCAGCAGACTGTGTTCTTCTATTGTTGTGACTTAGATGACGTTCAGAGCACATTTTATGCCCAATTCATGCAAAACTCCACATAATCCCAAGGGGTTCAACTACTTTTTCTTGCAACTGTAACACTCTGTGCTGCAGCCATCATAGAAGTAGTGTGGTGCTTCAATTGCAACTCTTTTTGCCATCATAGAAGTAACTGTTTTAATGACAGTTGTTGGGAGCAACTTTTTTTTAGTCTGCCAAACTCAGCTTTTGCGTCATAAGTTGTGTATTTCCTTATGCTTTGCTTACCAACAACTGGATGATGGAAGCCAGCAGAGCTTCACCTCATTTGTTAAGCTTTGTTGCAAAGTGAACAACCTATTTGCCTTTGTAAATCAACCCCTATGTATCTCATCGCCAACAGTGCCTACAATCAGCGCAGTGGGAGTCTTCCTAGACCAATGGAAAAGAACAAGTGGTGGGAAAAGGTGTGCTGAACCTCAGTTTCTCATACGAAGATGGAAGTGGCATATTACAGGCTTTTAGAGCTCTTGGAATGCTTAAAGAGCCAGTCCACCCAAAAGTGATATTTTAGGTACATACAGGACCCGGTGGACTAAGTCAGTTTCTAGCTTTATGTTCTTCTGTCATCTGCATTCTCCAACAATGAGATCTCCATGGCAAAATTCCCATCTCTGTTCCTGCCCACAAATATAGAAATGTTACTGCTCCAAAAGCCAACACCAATTCTCTACTTTCTATCTCGAGATGCAGGCAGAGTTTCTAAGACTTTCTTCACTCACAGTCTACTAAGCAATATGGAGCAATTGCAGCACACCAGGTTCACCAGCCCCTGCGCAGATGGTGTTTTGTTAGCGTTAGATGCATTTTGCATTCCCATAAAAATGCGTTAGAATGCGATACCCACTGAAGCAGGTCAAATGCAGGTCTGAAGGAAGTCAACTGTAGGTCAAGTGCACCTGTGAATAAATTAATGATCTCAGAAGTATCTCAAACTGATGGCATCAACACAAGCCCAAAGCACGTCCTCGGGCCCCTTCTCTTCTCCATCTACACCTCCTCCCTTGGCCAACTCATACACTCTCACGGCTTCAACTACCACCTATATGCGGACGACACACAAATTTATCTCTCAACTCCCCACCTCACCCCCTCAGTCTCCACCCAAATAACACACCTACTGAGCGACTTATCAGACTGGATGTCGCTCCACTTCCTTAAACTGAACCTCTCCAAAACCGAGTTTCTTGTCTTCCCCCCAGCCCGCACACCACCCCCCATTGACTTCTCCATCATGTCCAACAACGCCACCATTAAACCCACCCCGCAGGCCAGAGTACTTGGTGTCATTCTGGACTCCAACCTATCCTTCCAGCCCCAAGTCCAATCTTTAACAAACTCATGCAGACTCCACCTCCGCAACATCGCCAAAATCTGCACGTTCCTAACCCCAGAAACCACTAAACAGCTCATCCACTTCCTCATCATATCACGACTGGACTACTGCAACTCCCTCCTCACTGGCCTGCCTCGCCGCTGGCTATCCCCGCTTCAGTCGATCCTGAATATGGCTGCCAGACTCATTCACCTTTCCAACCGCTCCGTTTCCGCCACCCCCCTCTGCCAATCCCTCCACTGGCTTCCGATTGCGCAACGGATCAAATTCAAAATCCTAACACTGACGTACAAAGCCGTCCACCATACTGCCCCAAACTACATCACTGACCTGATATCCAAGTACCGCCCAGCACGCACACTCCGCTCCTCACAACACCTCCTTCTCTCTAGTTCCCAGGTCTCCTCCTCCCATGCCCGCCTCCAGGACTTCTCCAGGGTGTCACCCATCCTCTGGAACTCCCTGCCCCAACCCATCAGATTATCACCTACTCTCCTTTAGGCGCACCCTGAAAACCCACCTCTTCAGGGAAGCCTACCACACCCCCTGCTAACTTGCTGACCTCCTCCACTCTTCCTACCACTCCGTCCCCCACAGCTATCTCCTCCTGTGCCACCACCCCCTCCCTCCTAGATTGTAAGCTCGAAAGAGCAGGGCCCTCGATCCCCTCATGTTTTGCATTGTATTGTATTGTTATTGTTCTGTCCCCCATTGTAATGTACAGCGCTGAGTGAACTATTGGTGCTTTATAAATACTGTATAATAATAATAATAATGTTGACAGGTCCTCACATTTCTTTTATTTGTCATGCAAAAGTCCGATCCTAATGCCCATCAAGGCCTTAATCAATTTATGTTCACCTTGGCAATTGTTATGTTTCTGCTCACCTCTGCTGGTTGCAGCTCCCTCTGATATACATTCCATAATATAAATACATCCAACTATGGGAACCCTTAGAATGACCAGGCCTAGTAAGCACAGAGATCTCATTAATAAAGAACCCAAGAGATATAAAAGGCTGTCAGGAGGTTTAACTCTCCAACATCTACCTATAACTGAAATATCAGTTTTAAGAGGACTTACCCTTTAAAAAGAGATTCAGAAATATGGCTGCATTTCATTTCTAATTGCAGTTAAGCAGTATAATATAATGACAGGTGTACTTTAAGTAAGCCCATTAAGGAATAATGTCATACCTCACTAGTTTTGTATACCTTGTCACTGTGAGCGCTTCAGCCAATATATTTCAGCGCAGAATTTTGATCATTTTCCGAAATGTGTCTAATTAGTCACCGGTAATTTAAGAAACCACGAACACCTTCAATGAACATTTGCATAAATAAATGATCCAAACCATTCTTCATACTTATTATTTAACATCATTTTATTTAAAAATAATTTCAGAATCACCAGATAGGAACCGAATCATGCAGCAAAATGCTTTGTACAAATTGAATCAGAATTTAATATACAACGCAAACACCGTCTGACATGGTGAGCAGCTGGAGCTGAATTGGGGATTAGAAAACACCTGAATTATTTGGCAAGATAGCCATAGAAGGTAAGAGATCCAAGTCAGCAGGGGAGTGAAAAGCGTGGCCATTTGTTCCATCTCAACCTGACTCCCTGGAAAAAAAATTGCTTTAGTTTTCTTAGATAGGATCTGTACTTGTGGCTTACTAAATATATAAAAATTATTAAAGCTGAAAGTGCATGTAAAAACAAGCAGCAAAATTTCATATAAGTATTAATATTGTAATATAATCAAATATTATCGATATCAATAAGAAAATCAATATTATCAATACTATAATCTATATTATCAATATTTTTAAATCTGCAGCTTTTATTAAAATAATACCTGGTGATCCTGCTGGGAAGGTCTTTGTTTAGGTACTTTCTATTTGTTCTGCCTCCAGTTGGGGAATATATTATGCCTGCCTGCAGTATCAAATTTGACCACTAGATGGAGCGAGTAATAAATGTGCTGTGTTTTACAGAAACTAGAGACTGTTTAGAAAAGAGGTACTAAAAATTCCCATAATTCCGAGCGAAAGGAAAGAGATGCATATTGGTTCCTTCTTCACTCATGCACTTGTCGCCCCGCTGACTCCCGCTGTGATCGGACACAACATGATTTTGTCAGCCGGTCCCAGTCAATGATTCATGACTGAAGCCTGCTGATCGGATTTGTCCAATCTCAGTCCAGAGCCCTGTGCTGCAGGGAGAAGAACCAGGCCAATCTTTAGTAAAAAAAAAAAAAAGCACATATTACATACATTAACACTTGTTTGGCACACAATTAACCTCTTGATTACCCCGAGATGTTAACCACTTGCCAGCTAGTTCCATTAGCACAATGACCGTGTATAGTATTATCACTTATCACTGTCTTAGTGATGTAATGTCAGTGTCAGTTAGTTAGTCTATCTCCCACCCGGTGTCAGTTAGTGTCAGATTGCCTACCACACTATCACAGTCCCACTATAAGTTGCTGTTCACCGCCATTACTAGTATTAAAAAAACAAAACATTCCTGTAAATATAGCTTAGTTTGTAGACACTATAACTTTCATGAAATCCAATCAATATGCATTCATTGGGATTTTTTTTGCTAAAAAGACATAGCAGAATAAATTTTGGCCTAAATTTCTAAAGAAATAAGATTTTTTATTTTTTTTTATTGTATATGTTTTATAGCAGGAAGGAAAAAATATTGTTTTTTTTATCAAAATTGGCGGTCTTTTTTCATTTATTTAATGAAAAATAAAAAACCCAGTGGTGATTAAATATAAACAAAAGAAAGCTCTATTTGTGAAAAACGATATACATTTAATTTGGGTACAGTGTTGAATGACCACACAATTACCAATTAAAGTAGCGCAGTGCTAGATATCAAAAAATTACCTGGTCATGAAGGGGGTAAAACCTGGAGCTCAAATGGTTAAAGGAAATATGGTGACTGCAATTAAAAAGGGCATAGATCTGCCTGGCTGCTCTAATAGGGCCACAATTACCAAGAGGCTAAAGGGCACCTTTACTATCAGAATAATCATTAGTCCATAGAAGTGATCCCCACCACCCAGGGGCGGACTGACAACTCATGGGGCTCCCGGCTAATAGGGGATCATGGGGCCCCTGTGTCCTTGCCCAAACTCAAAGAAGCCTATGAAAAAGGTACCAGGGGCATCTCATGGGGCCCCCTACTGACCCTGGGCCCTCGGGCAGTGCCCGAGTTTCCAAATGGTCAGTCCGCCCCTGCCTCCACCGTTACAGCTCCTAAAATCTTGTTTATTGTACAAATCACAGTGTACAAGTCAGAAATACAGTGTGTTGACGCGTTTCAGTCTACTCGGCTTTAGTCCTCTGCTGTCAGAATACCTGTCCTAATTTTATGCCAATTTGGGATATCCTGTACCCCTAAACTCTCTCTTTAAGAATTGAATTCAGCAATAAAAAATAAAAAGACTAAAGTGACTCATCCTTTTTTTTTAGCTTCCAGTCCTCAGACCTCAGCAGTCTGCAGTAGGAACATTAATTAGGGTAATAGCATTTATCTCTGCTAGCCTCATGTAATATTTTCCCAGTTTCGTATTGTCTTCTGAAGCATATCTTCAATCAAAAATGTAGCATTTCCCCACATTTTGACCCTCATTTCCTCCATAATGGTCTGCAGTTTCTGATATATCTCTCAAACAGTGACATCCCTAGGTAGGTGCAGGGGGTGTGCGCCGCACTTGCTGACACCTACCGCACGGGGTGACACCGGACCTGCTCCGCGAAAAGGTAATTTGTAAAGCAAGCCGACGATTCCCGTAGGATGGATCGGATCTGCGGATTGAGCATAATGGATCGGAGTCTGATCCATTATGCTCCCCAATCTGCAGATCCAATCCATCCTGCGGGGATCTCCGGCTTGCTTTACAACTTACCTTTTCGTGGAGCAGGTCCAGTGTCACCCCGTATAGGTTGCATGCCGACGATCCCCACAGGATGGAATGGATCTGCGGATTGAGCATAATGGATCAGAGTCCGATCCATTATGCTCAATCCGCAGATCCGATCCATTTTGCGGGGATCGTCAGAGGGGGTGTCACCAAGTGTTATCGCATCGGGTGACACCAACCCTAGGGACGCCCCTGCTCTCAAGCATTACATATATTGAACATAATGTGCAGCCATTTGGTGATGTCAGGCGCTACATTTAGATTCTTTTTATGTTTTAGTATGCTTGTTACTGTATATATTAATCTGGATACATATTTAGATAGAACATTTCATGCTAAAGTTTTGCTTTGCGTCTTTTACGTTTTTATGCGGTAAAAATAAGGAAGCATAAAAACCTCTGTAGTGTATTAATGTTTGCTTTACTAAACAAAAAAATGGCGTGGCCATGAAAGGGGTAAATCCTTCCGGAGCTCAAATGGTTATTGCTACTGACCGTTTCTAGTATTCCATGCCCCAGTCCATCGACTGTTACAAGTTCTGCAAGCAATAAATCACAAAAAGACAAGCCCCTAGACTGTTTATTGGAGCTGAAATGAATGGACTGTTGCTTGGGTTACTGACGGCCTCTGTACTGTTTGGGAAAGAACCAGTTAAGTTCAGCGACTGTCACGGGGTAGCGCTACACTTTTTTTTAAGATAATTTTAAATTCTGTCTATTTTCATATTATAGTATAAAAAACTAACCAAAAATAATAAAAAGAGAAAACAGCTTTTGCTGTAATATCCACCTTCAGTCCGGAGATGCCAGTAAGCAGTACTTCTGTTCTGCCACTAGATGTCCTGAATTACCGGCTCAATCCTCTAATGATGTGCGTGGCACGTAACGCGTAAGGAGGAGCCTGCTCGCGCTATTGACGTCACGCCGTGGGAGCATCGTGGAGCTCCGGCGGCCATCTCATTTCAGGGATGGTCAGTGTACTATTGCTATCTGCCGTTCTGATTTTGATACATTGTGGATGCATCCTGCGAATTAGAATAAATGTTTAATTTCTTCAAACCATACTACACTTAGGGCACTCTTTTGTTCTGACCCCGGATGGGGAGAACATTTTTTTCAGAAGCAGTACTGCTCTGAGTATAACCAGAGAGGGAGGTTCCTACTACTACTATAGAGCAACACCCACATATCCCTTAAGGGGAACTCTGTGCCAGAGCCTAATTTTCTATGATCCTGCGCTTGCTTGACCATAAGAGGGATATCCATCCATGTGCTGATCCAGAGGCTTTTCTTCAGGGAAACCAGGAATCAATTCTAATTTTCTGCAACACACCAAGTGTGGTTCTGGTGAATGGGCACTTCTTCTATTCCGATTGTGAGGAACATTTACTGATAAGGAACAAGGACTATCATTTTAAGCGCTGCACTATTTCTAAGATGTCCTGAATTGTTTCCTCATTATCATTCAACTCAATTCCTCTGAATCCAGGCTGTCACAGACCCGCCCCCAGCTTGTGACTAGATAGTGAGGGAGAAGCAGCGCAACGATGAGGACATCTCTCTATCACTTTGCTTTCTCCTCCTATCAGTATGCTGCTTGTCAGTACATAAACTGTCTCCTTGTGCTTGTTCTTCCTCTCCAAGTTTGAGCTCTGTTGTACAGGAGCTGCAAGAGGCTGATATCAAATCATATTTAAATACTTAAAGGAGGAGCCACACCACTCCGTGAGGTCACGCCGCCAGAGCAACGTGGAGCTCTGGCGGCCATCTTAACATGCCAGACGGTTAGTTCTGTCACTGATAACTGTCTGCAATGATTCCTTTGTATTATTTTTTAAACCTGATGCATCACAATAAATATCTTTAACTACTACACTATGGGAGTATCTTTGTCATCCCTTGGGGGAGCACTTTATTCCACAGACACACTCCCAGGATGAATCAGAGTTACCCAGCCTAATCAGAGGGATACAACCCACCAGGAGCCAACAGGGGGACCCCTAGTGAAAGAGGACCACCAGCTTCATACCCAACTAAAAGAGGACCACCCACCATCAGATGACATCTGGATTATATTTACACAAAAGCGCATTTATCATGCGCGTCCGGTGAGTGCGCATTGCTTTATCACTATCACACGGAAACCAGGATTTTTAAAGTCACCTGAGCACTTATATATCCCGATATTGAACTGCAGGACTTTTTTCTTGTACCTTGAATTCATTGTCTATTTTGCTACTAATAGGCGCTGCACTTTTTGTATACATTGATATTTAAATACTTGCACTATGTGGATTTAAATATACATTTAATGATGTATTAAAGAATACAGAACTACATTGTACATTAATTTTAGATGTCTTTTTAGATTTGTAGGGTTTTTATATCTGCCTAGAGCTCAGCTTTAAATCTGTGTATTTGCATTTGTGGCAGCATCTACTTTTATTCACGCTCCCTGTGCATTGTTAAGAAATGCCACATTTTACCGTCCGCTCAGGAAATGTATGCAAACGAATATATTTGTAATCGTTTCCAATAACAAGACACAGAGATATTACACAGCACCTTTGAACCAATTTAGTTTCAGCGTAACCATGTTTCCTTCTTAAAACAGGATAGTTTTTCAGTTGTTCATATTCCCATGGGCCCCTATTAAAAATCTATTTTGTTCTGCAATTAGGAGCATTGCTTGAGTATTAAGACTTGTACCATAATGTGGGTTTTATATGTTGATGTGTTTGGCAGTCGTCAAAACATCATAAACAGCTGATGAGGTGGTTTAATTCTGTGGATTTTATTCTATAACTTTGTCATTAACCCATTTTCTAAAGTAATTTCTTTCTCTATAGTATTTTGTTGTCATTGTGTATTCAAGAAATAGATTCCGTCGGCTTGAAAAGTGATGTCAGTGAACAAATGAATACTCTAGTTTCTTAGTGGTGCACTACCCCTTAGGAGTCGCTAGAGATTTGGGTCCTGCACAGCCAGGCAACATGCATTTCCTTCCAGACTCGCACGCCAGAGACAGTAAACAGTCCTTTTTTGGATTTTATTAGGGGATTTGAAATTTTGATGGGGATAAGGGGTACATGCAGGGGTGTATTTACCACAAGGCAAACAAGGCACTCACCTATGGCAGCAGTTTTCAGGGGGCATCACCTCCCCCCAGGAGAAGGCATGTGAAAGAAGGGACACGCTTGCCATGAGAACCAAGTGGGATCCAAGAGAGGCTGCAGGCTGCTTGATGGTGTATGTAGAGCCTGACTCTCATTCCTGGGGAGCTTTGAAGATGAGTGTCTTTTTTCTCTATTGCCGGGGGGGGGGAGTGGAAGGCTCTCCCGGGTGGGGGGCAGCGGTGTTGTTGTTCATTGTCAGCATCGTCAGGTTCTCTCCGCGGGAAGGGGGGTGATGTTGGTTGGTGTCCGTGGGGGCAGACCCTTCTGAGCACGTGTCCATAGTTCCAGAAAGTTTTCCTCAGTTTTACAGTTCCTTGGGCATCCCATGTACCAAGTAGTGTATTCAGGTTTTGTGCCTAGGACAGCACAAAACCTGAATACACTACTGGGTACATGGGATGCCCAAGGAACTGTAAAACTGAGGACAATTTTCTGGAACTATGTACACGTGCTCAGAAGGGTTTTCTCTTCGTGGAGAGCTATCCAGCCTCTCCCGGTGTGCCACCTCACCCAGCTACTCCCTGAATAAAATCTAGCAGATCGCCGTTGACATCAGACAGCTCCGCCTTGTTTACGTAGGCAGAGCTATGTTCTGCCAGTCTCTTCGCCGATCAACAGGTGTCGGCACTCATCCATTGGCCGGCAGCTGTTGATCGGCTTCTGCTGTGTCCAATCAAATATTATTGTGCGTCCGGTGAGTGCAAGCATACTTCTTTTTCCACATCACGGAAGTCACCAGCACCTTATTATTATCATTGATACAAGTTTAATGGGAGTGATCGAAACTCCAAAGACATGGTGGTAGGTGAATTGGATCCTGTCTAAATTGGCCCTAGTATGTGTATGTATGAATGTGAGTTAGGGACCTTAAATTGTACACTCCTTGAGGGTTAGGGACTGATGTGAATGTACAATATATATGTAAACCGCTGCGTAAATTGACGGCGCTATATAAGTACCTGAAATAAATAAAGAAATAAATACCCCCCACACTCTGGAATATTGATGCACCTTTTGAATACATCAATAATGTTTATGGACTTTTATGCATTTATATACTGCTTTTATGTCATTTAACGTGTTTCCATGAGACAATACACTGCTATCACTTTATAATACTGTCTTTATTAAGACATCACATCTATTCCACTTTATAGCGCATACCCTGGCGTGCTTATTATCACTTTTTTACTTTATAACTTATTTTGAGTATATTTATACGTTGTAGGATTTTAGGGGTTTTCCTCATGCAAGCTGCTTTTTGACTATATTTAAAGAAGCACTCGCTTTATTATTTATATTTAGTCCTAAATTGCGCTGGATATACAACTCCTAACCTCAGCAGGGAGGATCTTTCTACTAAAGAGAACATCAAAACAAAGAACAGGGCGCAAGGCAACCTTCGTGCATTACAATTATAGACACTTTAATAGGATAATGGTATAAAAGCACTCACAGGTATACAGGAGGCACCTTATGTTTACACACATAGATGGGGACATGCCGGGGATGCCCGTTTCCCGGAGAACAGGGACCATATTTTGGGAGCAGGGATGAACAGTAACTTTATAAAATATATAATTTGTCTAAGTTTTTTAGCTGTTTGCCTGGAGTTCCGCTTTAGTCAGCCAGAATTATTCTTTATCCAAAATATTCTGGCAAGAACTTTAGACTTTCCTTCTTCCATCCACATAAATATCAGATCTTTAACCTCAACGTCGCATTTTGCTGACTGTGTCTTGGTGACACTGCTCCTTGCGTACAAAACACATGCTATGGAAGATCAGATTGTATACTCAGAGCTTTAATTAAATGTCTGATGATATAGCCGGCTGTTTTCAATTTGGAAGTGTATGAAAGAAAAAACATTTTTGGACAGTTATGCTACCCAAAAAGCAGCACACACATGAAAGAGGTGAATACATATTCACCAGCATCTCTCAAGTGCTTTGAGTTCAGGCCATCTGGAAGGGTTTGTGCAAGCAAATTAATCCTGATCTTTCAGCTGGAAGGACGCCTTTGAAATCTACAAACAATGGGAGGTCCGATGTCTCTGGAAATTAATTGGTAGCTCAGTTCCGTTCTTTCCATGAATGTATTATTCTTTATCAAGATTTTTCTAAAAGTTTTGCTTTTTAAATAAAAACAGTGCCTATTGCCATGAACTGTCTATCGTGGTATTTATTATGCTATAAAAAAAGAATGTGTTTGTGCAGATTGAAGGGCTATTTGCCTGCATCTACTATTTTTCTGTTAAAAAAAAAAATCATGAAATTTTGGATCTGTTATGGCTTCAAACACATTCTGCTGACAAGGACACATGCCCAGTGATGTAAGATCTTTTATACAAGGGACAGGCGTCAGTTTTTATAAAAGCAGTGTGTATAGGAAGCTTTTACAAGCCATTTACAAACCTTTTAGGAAGGTTTGTACAGCTTTCTTCGATATTTTAAAACTGAAGTTTAGGTATGGATATTTTGTATAGAACTTAAGTTGGCTTACATTCTCCGGCACTCTGCAAAATATCACAGTTTCAACTGTTCAGTTGGAAAAAACAGGCATCATGCTCCAGGGAACAGGAATTCCACACCCAATTAGGATGCCATTGATTTCCTTTCTTTCTATAGACAAGCACACTAGTAAACTATGAGTATACCAAGTCACTCTCTGGGTGGTAATCGCCTTAGCTCATCAAAAGTGCCCATCTTGGTCACCCAAATCTTGGTGACCTAACTTGAACCTCTAGACTACTCATTGTCAAACAAGGTTCTATGCAACCCTGGGGTTCTTCCAGAGAATGCTAGGGGTCTTCCTTGATCTGTGGCTTACTGACCTCCCATCTAACAGTTCTTGCATTGTTCTAGAGCCAATGCCACTTGGCAGAGCCATCAACATGATGCCAGGGATCTTTTCAGCTGTATGTAAGGGTGGTACTCCTACGTCTACTACAAGGGGGTATTATTCTCATTGACCATCTATGTAATTTTCAATCTTGTTCCTTGAGACCCGGACATTATTTTAAAGGTTCCTCTAGAGCAGGCATGTCCAAAGTCCGGCCCGCGGGCCATTTACGGCCCGGGGGTCGGTTTAATACGGCCCTCCAACAGCCCTCCCTGCTCTGTGTAATGTGGCCCTCCCACGGCCCCCCCTTCTATGGCAGACAGTCTTCTGCTTGAGAGCAGAGGGCAGTGCGCATGCCTGACTGCGGCGCGTTCTCCCTGGTCTGTGTAAATGCGGCTGTCGCGCGGCCCTCCCTTCTGTGGCAGACAGTCTTCTGCTTGAGAGCAGTGCGCATGCGTGACTGCACCGCACTGGGAGCGACAGAGGGCGGTGATGTCAGGGCCGGGCTTCCACCGTGAAGTGTGTTTCTCTTCCCCTCTCGGCTGCCGAGCAGAGACTTCAGCTCCAGCTACCTTTTTTACCCTTCACATTAGTGCAGGTAAGTTTTTTTTAAATTTATTTTCAATACATTGTGAAAACTCAGCTGTCAGTTGATCTTAATGTTATGAAATGAAAAGTATGTTGTTTGCAATTAACTTGGCATAAAATAATTTATTTGCATTTAATTGTAATGGTTCAAAGAATGTTCGGAAAAATGTTCGGCCCTCCACCATGTTCATTTCATCAAATCTGGCCCTCTTTGAAAAAAGTTTGGACACCTCTGCTCTAGAGTAAAGAGGTTGAGAAAACTTTAGGTTCTATAGTGCAATAGTTCTACTCATGACAAGTGCCACCTCTCACCACCTGTATACATTTACTTTATGGTAAAACACTGCTATATTGAGTTCCAATCCCAACTGGACCAATCAGGTCATGAGGATAAATGTCAGCTAATGGGGACAGACAGCACATACAGTACATAACCTAAAAATGTACTTTAATGTGTTCAAAAGTTAAGGATGGTAATAACATATATGCTATTACTATCCTTAACCTTAAAAACTTTGTGTCCTAATGAAGTAAATGAGTATTCACGAAACATGTAGAGTTTTTTCTGTTTTCGTGGCCCATAGGAGTGATCTAGTACATTGAAGATGTACCTCCATCGCTAATACTGTAATTCAATAAAAATATTTATATGCAAATGCCTTATTAGTAGCATATCAAAAACAAACAAAAAATTCATAAAAAATGATTTTATTATGAACAACAATACAATAAAAGTGGCCACAGTTAAAAAGCTGATTTACTAAGAACAATCATATTCCGTTTTCAATCCTCTTTACAAATATTTGTTTGGTGACTCCACAAAGTGCCAATTACATCTGGTAAGGGGGCATCATAGAACTCTACGCGTTTCATGTATACTTAATTACTTCATCAGGACACAAAGTTTCAAAAGTTAGGGATAGTAATGACATATGTTTCTCAGCCTGTAGACACTAGTCAGGAATCAGCAGCAGGGATGGCCAAATCTGTGTAGCTGCACTTAGGGGACTTAGACCAGACTGTGTATACCTTAAGTGAGATTTATTTACAGCAAAACATAACCTATCCAAACACTAGCAAACATAAAACACAGCAAACATAAAGATATAGGTGACCCATAACTCAGTGGCAAACTATCTAACTGGCAACCTAAGAGAGTAACAGAAAGCTTAAGAAACAAACTGGTTATATACAATACATGTGCAAAATGGGAAACATGGATCAACCAGATACACTGGAGTTACAGAGGTGGGAAGGGGGAAACAGGACTGGGATCAGGAACAAGAGGAGCAGATAAGAGGCAGTAGGGATCAGGATGCAGGGCAGGAGCAAGATCAGGGTCAGGATCAGAATAAATGGCATGCAGTCTCGGGCAGCAGGATAAAACACTGGAGCAAGAGACACTAGTAGGGGAGGACCTAAAGAACCTCCCAGCAGTCAGCATCAGGTGGAAACTGAATACTGGGATCTGCTGGCTGCTGGAAAACACCAGAACTAAAACGTTCTGGGAAGCACAGTGTCACCAGCAGATGATCCAGGTCCTGACAAAACCATGGTAGTAGCATCTACACCTAAAGAAGTGAATGAGTATTCACAAAATGCGTATGTGAAAAAATGAGTTCCATGATGCACCTTTTCCGGATGTAATCAGAACTTTGTGGAGTCGTAAGGCAAATGTTTGTAATCAAGATAGAAAATATGAGTATGAACTATTCATAGTAAACCAGCTTTGCTGTTGATTTTTATTGTGCAAACTTTTATTGTGTTGTTGTTCATAATAAAATACTTCTTATGAATTTTTTGTTTGTTTATTATCTTTCTCCAAAAAATCCAATGGACTTTTACAAATATTTTTGTTTAATTAATATGTTAGAGCTGGAGGTATATCTTTTCTAATACCAGATCACTAAATATAGGTTGGAATATAGCACGAGTGACGCACGATTGAGCATTATTTTACACCATCTTATCACAAGACAATAGTGTGAACAAGCCCTCAGGGAAATCAGGGGGTGCAACAGCACCCTTCGGCCTCATCCTACATTATAAATATATATATATAAATGCCCAATAACAACAAACAGCAATATATTATCCCTAGGAGGCCATTCTGTTATGTAAGCTGAACAGGAATGACTAGACTTTCATTCTAATTAATTATGTTTTAGATGAAAAGGGAGATGTAAATTTACAAAATTAAATTGAGATGGCGCACTTCTTGTGGATCAGCTAGTAAATGGATGACAGAATCTGAGTATAATTAGTTCATGGTTAAAATCTAATTAAGTTATGTTTTTATTATGTCCCCAGGATGTAGAATACATTTTCCTTAACGTTATTTCAGCAAACACTTCCTGCCTTAGAAAAGTAAGATGAAGAGCAATGAACAAAACCCTGCTACCTGCCAGCCAATCAGCATCCATCATTGATCTATAGGTTTTGATGGACAGTAGAAACTGATTGGTTGCACATCATTAATATTTTAGTGACTTAAATAATAAATGCATCTATCTATCTATCTATCTATCTATCTATCTATTGATCGATCGATCGATCTATCTATTGTTTTGGCGGTTATTCACTTGGTTCTATCTAAGATTATAAATGTGATAAGTGATTACAACCTTTTGTCTATACATGAATTTAGCCAATCCTGATGTGGCTAATACCAATAAAGTTAATACCAAATGATAACAACTGTGCAAAAAATAAAGATTTAATTTATTTACACAGAAAAGAAGATTGCTATTAATCAAATATAGCAAAATAAAATGTAGCCGGTATAACTTTAAAAGTAGTAATATTACAATGCAAATACAGAATATTACCAATACAAAGAGATGACTACAGGAAAGAAAGTTACAGAAAAAAAACATAGAATAATACGTTACGCAGACATCCTGATGACTGGGCTTCCAAAGAGACCAAGGGACAAAGAGACAGAATGCCATACCTTTATACCTCCTCCCCCTACATTCCAAGTGAAGACACAACCTTCAATATGTTCCAATATTTTGTCATTTCTTGTTCAAGGGGGGCTATATGACCTGTGAAAGATATTGGCCAACTGTATAGGCCAATGTCCAGGAAGCATACCTCCTTTGAAGCCAGTTCCCACAGGAAGATCTATGACAATACTCCCTAGGAGGTGTTAAAAATGACGACTCCAGGGTTTATTCAGCCAGGAGGCCATATAGTCATATAAAAAAAAAAATGCTGCGCTCCAAAAATATAAATTAAATTAAATAATATAACTCAAAATAATAATAATAATAATTTTTCTGTGATATATACTCAAAAATAATCAATAGTGCCTAATTCCAAAATTTCTATCGATTAAATAATGTAATTAATGTGATAACGTTTCAATTAATATGCAAAAATCAATTGTACCTTATAGCACATGATCCGCCTTGTCCACCAGACACACTGGTCACGGTTTTGGGGTGCCCCAGTATACATGTGCACTGCGACACACAGTTTTGAATGTTGAAATATATTTGATACATTTAACCTCCCTGGCGGTATTCCCGAGTGTAGCTCGGGGTAAGGTTTCAGTAACACAAGTGGTAACCCCGAGCTACACTTGGGCTTACCATGCGGCACTGCTCCGGGATCCCTCGATCACTTACCTTGTCCTGCGCTCCCGCGATTTCCCTCCTGCAGTGTCCCCGGCAATGTAATCTGGCGGATGCCGGCATCTGTCATCTGGGTTCCGTCCCCTGCGAGCGTCGGGACGTACGGGGGACGGAACGGCGGGAAATGAGAAAATTACAAAAAGTGACATTCACTAAAATCACTAAAATCACATAGTAAAACATTACTGTATCAAACCATTTCACATACATTTTGTCCCGAGTGCTTTGTCCTGTGCCCTGCCTGCATTTTTACTGTTCTTTCTGCCTGGAAACTGAGAAACATCCATGGCGTCCAAAAAGCGTCCCATTAGGTCAAAAGCGGTTTTAGACCAGCTAGAGAACAAAGATAGTAAATAAGAGCCACTTGCAGAATTGAGTGATAATGATTTGTGGGGAAATTCGTCATCAGACACTGAAAACGATTTTGCGACTTTGCTCAGTGATGTGCAAGCTTGGCGCTATATTTCAAATTTCAGTGTTTTTGGTTTGATTATATTATTGAATTAAATTTATTATTATATTATTATTATTTTTTATGATTATGTATTAAATTATAATTTATGATTTCATGTTTCAAGTTTTATCATACCCGGGATGTTTACTAGACTCTTGTTCGTACAGATTTCAGTGAGTTATTCCTAAAAATTACAGGCCTACAATAACAAAAACATATTTCCATGCAAAAAAAAGTACCGCTTTGAGCACAGAAATATGGACATAATCAGACCGCTAACAGAATCCAGGAGAGGATCAGAGGGACGGAGGAATAATCCAGCAGCATAAAGAGGGAGAGATCCAGGCAGCCATACCTGCAGACAAGGAGAGAATCATAAGGGAGCTCCCAGGGGATATTCATTATCCATCTAATCCCAACAGCACAACAAGGGAAAACAAATAGGGACATAAAGTGATGTTTGCCTACAGTAATATTAGGCTTACATGGAGGTGAGCGCATATTATAGTCACAAATAGGAGCACACAAGAATCAGAAAAAAATCATTTTTTGGATCACACTAAAGATTTATGGGACTATCAAAATTATGAACTGATTTATTTATTTGAGTTTTATCACATTTAAATTGAACTAATTATTTTTTAATAAGGCACAATTGATTTTTGCATATTAATTGAAAAGTTATCACATTAATTACATTATTTAATCGATGGAAATTTTGGAATTAGGCACTATTGATTATTTTTGAGTATATATCACAGAAAAATTATTATTATTTTTTTGAGTTATATTATTTAATTTAATTTATATTTTTAGAGCGCAACATTTTTTTGTTTTTTTGGTATGGTATAAATGCACATGAATATGAGGATGTGATTAATGTCAGCGAACCACATTATATATAAATATAAAATCACAGTGGCTCACAAGTAAACATTTATATATTACA